>NC_039287.1:10646570-10692061 GCF_003368295.1 Carassius auratus | reverse complement strand
AATAGACACAGTAATTGAGCAAGCTATTTTTAAAGGTCAGAGAGTAATGACTGTTAAACCACCCATAGGTATTGCAAACTGCATACTAAAGCTGGCTAAGAGTCATTTCCTTTCTTTGTTGCTTCTTGCTTTTCACACTGAGAAAAAAACCCTGACCTTGACCTGAACTCAACAGAGTATTGAGCAAATAAACAGTGCAAAGACCTCAATTTGACCTAATGACACAAAGACAGTTACTGATAAAATAATGGCATTGGTCAGTTTCAAGAAAGACACGGATACAAAGACAGGGAGAAAAAGATCAGCATTATTCTATATCGTCTTCATGTGTTCTGTGACCTCTTTAAAGTCATTAAATCACTGCACGGTGTTAAGAAAGACACTGTGATTTCCGATCAGATGAAACCTTTTATTCCCTCGTCACATATCATTAGTTCAAGAACTGCCATGCTCAGTCAAGTGTAGGAGACCTTTATTTTTAGATGCTCCAAGCTGATTTGGACAAGCAAGTTCAAACATGATGGTCTACAGCAAGAAGATGCCAGACATACCATTATTTATTATCGTTAAAATTTATTTGATTTAAAATCAATGTTGCTTTACAGGTATCAGAACAGACAAATAAAATGTTCTGAGTCTAAATTAAACTTGACATTTTATAAATATTTTAGGACTCCTTTGTTTGTCATAATGCCTACACCAAAATCGCACCATACTAAACCATTCAAGGTATTTTTTATTACTATTTATTTATTTGTTAGAAAGATGACATTTAAGACGTTAGACCTGTTTTTAAAACCTCCTTTGATTTTTAATTTATTTTGCCAACTTTCTAATGAATGATCTGTAAGGATATCCAGCGTTGTAATCTTAGTTAATGTACATTTAATACAATTATTATAGTAAGGTGTTTTAGCTGTAGAGTGTTTCAGAGAAACCCGTTTATTGAGGTAAGAAGTTGGAAAGCCCTGTTCTAGATAAAAAACACACATGCACATCCTATTTTCAGATTGTAGGTGTCCTGAAAAAAAGTACTTCTCACTATGTAAACGCAAATATGACTTTGATTTCTTTAAATGTATAGGGGTTAAAATCGCTCTTACCTCTTAATGGTGTCAAGAAAGCGTCCGCTCTTTATCCATAACCACGAACTTACTGTAGTGTCGCGCTCCGCGTGAAGTGACGAGGAGCAAGCGCGCCACAGTGAAAACCCAACCAGACAATAGGCTTCCTACACGATCACATGATCCTCGCTTTCTTGCTCGTGACTGACAGCTGTCTCACAATGTGTGTTTCAAATGAATGAAAAGAGGAAACCTCCATGACGCAGGACAGCGCGTGCTGTGAGTGAGTTTTTCTCAAAACCAAATTTAAATTCCTTCACTTGTTTTTGTGTGCAAAAACTTCCAGTGAACAAAGAATGATAATTACTTTAAATATCAGCACATTACTTGTCATAACCCCAAAAACTAGGCACCTCAGATGTTATAATTAGAGTAGTGTTTTCATTACCGGTTACAAAGTTTATAATCTTACAATTACATAAATCTAATTTAATTTATATTATCAAATAATTGAGTTTAACATGATGCAGAATAGGACCATTTGAAATATATGATAAATTAAAAAAATACATTATTAAATCATTTCGATGTTTAAATGTTAAATAAATTATGACAGTTGTTTTTCAACTGTTCGTCATGAATAAAAGTTTTATTTTTTTTTCGGAAACCATTGTTACCATTCATGACTTTAACTGTCCATTCGTGGTTGGCTATTATGAGTATTGTACAAAATACACACAACTATAAACGAAAGCTGTAAAGTTTACACACATTTATGTCTATATATGAAAATAACAAAGTTGAACAAACTTAAATTTGTGGAAATCCAATGAAAAGGTTATGTGACGCACAGTTTATTGTAAGACCTAAAGTAATGCCACAGGGGGACTTCCCAGCTCATACTGCTACTATACACTTTGTCATTAGAAATCACCCTCCATTTACAGAAACTGTGGTTATCCTGCAATCGAGTCAAATCTGTACTGCTGAATCACTCAAAACATCTTTAACAGCTTTTATCTTACCAGCATTCAAATCTTCAGTCACATTTTTACCAGTAAACCTGTATAAAACAGTTCAGTAGCGTATTATTTTTAATAAAAAATAAAAAAGAGGGGCAAGGAATGTTCAGAAATCCATATACAGGCAAACAAAAAGGTGTGAGGGGTTGAAGATTATGTTGTTCACGTCAGCAACCACTGATACTTTCTTATTTCTTTAGAAATGTTCATCTTTAGAGTTGGCAGAGGGACATTTGGCAGTTTAATCACATTGAACAGATACATTTGCAAAAGAATCACTCAGAATGACTCACTCCACTGATTCCTGAAATGTTCAAATCCTGTGAGGATCTCAGTCCGGTTTGTTCGGGATTAACTCAATATTAAGCAGCTTCATAGTGTTTTTTGTGTAACATTGTCTGTTAAAGAGCATCTGTTCACCACTGCCTCGTGTCTGGGTCCAAGTGTCAGTTTTTCCATCTGATTTGCTGGAGTAAAAAAAATAAATAAAAAATGAATCTTAAATTTCTTCATTTTACACAAACACAGTTTTGCATTGCAACAGATGAAGTGACCAATATAATACACTGATAAATTACTGTAAGGTGTTTCTCAAGATTTCTCCTCAAACCTTCTCATAATACAATGTGAATAAGAAAATGTCTCAAAAGTGGAGGCTCGCTTCCTCTTACCACATTATTAAGGAGTTGCTGGATCTTCCTGTATTCAGGCGAGTCTCGTTCTAGCTTCTCTCTGTAAACAATAAGCTGCTGCCGGTCCTTCAGGTCTCTGTATATCTGAATGAACAACACAAACGCAGTGATTTACACCGAGAGAGCCGTAAACGCTGCCAAAGCGACTCGAGAATGAACTCACGTTAATGACGATGTCGTGGCATTTATATTTCAGAGCCCCGCTGAGTTTGAGGTCTGGGTCGTCGATGAGGTTCACGTACTCCTGCAGCACCTGCAGATCATGGGACAGCCTGATGAAGTGCACGCGAGGAAACGGAGCAGGTTTATTACAACACGGAGACTGACGTACGTTTACAGGGGCGCTGTTCTTATGCAGGATGTCCACCACTCTGTGGAAGCCAATGGGAGATCTTTTCTTGGTGTATCCCAGCCAGTTCTTGGTGTTGAACAGACTATCCACATCAAACCAGGACCTCAGCTTCGCTCTGGCGCCAAGAGCCGTGAGAATGTACTGCTTTTCTGAAATCTGCAAACGTTTTTATACCGGACTTTAAAAAGTTTAAGTTAAAAAATGGATGGTTAATTTAATTAGATTAAGACTAGTCTAAGTCTAGATACACTTGAATTAATTTGTTTCTAATGACTGTAGAAACATCTAAAGGTGCAGGTGTTCGTAGTCAAATATGAAAACTATAGTATAAGAACAGGAATCAAGATGACTTTGAAGAATGTTTTTGGTCACTTGTCAGTTCAACCACTTCCAGTTTTGATGACTTAACTATTGGTAAAAGTATTAGTACAGAATGAGTAAGTGTGTCCAGACTTTTGATGGTGCTGTATGTTGGTAAATATTAAATACGATTAGGTGCAATTTTAATCAAATATGAGTAATTTGATGACATATGACTTATTTTAACCCGGAAAGTTTTTCGAATGTTCGAAGGGCTGCTAAAAGTTCCCTGTAGAAGAAGAAAAGAATGAAAATGATTGAAATACAGTTGCCCAACAAGTATCTGGAGATTTAAACAACACTTTAAAATCTACAGGTGTCAAACCAGGAGACATTTCTTTAAAAATGGCACTTTTCAGAAATCACACGATGAACCTCGTTAGGTTTCAGATTACAAAACAATAGATATATTGTTATTTCTAAATGGCTATATTAGACAAAGAGTTAGTCAATTAGTAAATTGATTAGCCACAAAGTAAGACAAGCTCAATGTAATACAATAATTATATATAAAATGAATCACGGTGTAAAAAAAAAAAAAAAAAAAAGGTCGTATGTTTTGAACTTTGATGTTAAGAAATGATTCCTGATCAGCAAATCAGCATCTAAGAATGATTTCTGAAGGATCATGTGACACTGAAGACTGGAGCAATGATGCTGAAAATTCAGCTTTGCAACACAAGAATAAATAACATTTTAAAATTCATTTTAAATCCTTATAATATTTGGATGCCTTGATGAGACTTCTTTTAAAACCAGAATCTTTCCAACCCCCAAACTTTCAAACAGTAGTGTATATTGTAATACTTCATTATATTACATTTCTAGATGACATACTGTATAGTAGAATATATTCCATTAGTCTGCATAATATTTTACAATTCAGTGCAGGAGTGAAGCAGGAGCTTGTACCTCGGACTCTCCGTAATGGTAAAAGCAGGAGTAGTACAGTGTGGTGATGATTGGCATATTAAGGATGGACGCTTTTCTAGGGAACTTCTTAAAGATTTCTCCATCTGCCTTCTTGTCACTAGCCTGAAAAAACAGATCCACAAACAAAATAAAATAATAATACAGTGAACCCACCTGATACACCCTAATTAAAACCCTTCTGGGAGCTAGTTTCTCACGTCTGTGCTTTTCACATCCACATTCAGTGCTCATATTAACAGATTCTGAAACTCTCACAGCATGTGTGTGCAGCGATGCTCTGTCTCAGAAGCAACAATGAGCTCAGCTTATTATATTAGCCAAATATTATGAATCTAGCATTAAACTAAAAAAAAAAGAAAAAAAAAGAGACCTACAAATTGCTTTATCAACAAAATCATGTGTCTAAACATATTACAATGGTTCCTAATTTTCCATTTATAGAAAAAAAGGTCTAGGGCTACATCAAGTTACAAAATCAATAAATATTTGTTAAATCTGTACATTTTATTATCTACCAGATTATTAAAGATACTTTCAATACAGTAACCCAGAAATCAGACACACTGACTGTTATTTTAAAATGTGTGTAATATGATATAATATAAGTGAATAATAAACAAGCGTCACCTCTATGATGATCTGCCTCTCGAGGAGTGTATAGTGGTCTTGAACGTGAGTGGCGTCATCTTGAGAGAAAGGAAGGCTGAGAACAAACAGAGAGATCCCACAGATCACTAAAGATCAGCAGGAGACTGTAGAATCAGTCTGAAAGATCTTTACCTGAGGCAGCTCTTAAGGAAGTCTCTTCTTCGACCTTCATCTTTAATATTTAAGTGTTCTTTGTAATGCATCAACTGTTGAAAATAAAAAGGAAGGCGGTTTAATGCGTGTAATCAAACAGAAACTTTACTACTAATTACTGAAGACACAAAGTAAGATGAAAACGTTGAAAAATACTTTAAAAAAATGTATTATTTTTTGTTAATGTTAATTCCAACTTTTACTAATACATTATTAAAATCAAAAGCTGCGTCCTGAGCTAACATGAACTAACAATGAACAATTCTATTTTTATTAACTAATGTTTACAGATGAATAAATACTGTTGCTAATCTGTTTATGGTAAATCTACTTGCTGTAAACAGTTACCAAAAATTTTATTAGAATGTCCAACTTCCCCTCTTTTCACTTTCATTTTAGACATTTAATGTCAATGAGACAAAAGCAGAATGTGGTCATTTTGTTAAGGCCATTTTATTCCTCTTTTCACTTCCATGGTATTTAAACTTATTTATTGAAGTACTTTTAATCTAGATGAAAAATGTTTGCATCATCGGTTCCAGGTTTACTTTTCACAGGGGAAAATTTGGTACTACAGTGCATGTGAGCACATGAAAGAGGAAGTGTTTGCATTTCAGTTAGTTAATATACTGGGCTCTCCCCTCCAGTTGAAGAAAGCACCCATGAATTGGGAGGTGCTTTTTGTTGAAGCGAGTCAGATTTAGTCATATGACCTGGAGGCGGCACTGCTATAAAGGGTTGAGTACATACGGTCATGTGGGTTCTGATGTTTGTACAAGTATGTAAGTGCAGTTAGTACCCACCGCCATATCTTCTGTCCTGCCCAGAGCCCTAAAATACAGTCATGTGACCAACGTCATAAACGTTATTCAAATAAAACACACAGCAATACAACTCAGATCAAATAAAGAATGCAAAAATATGAAAAGATGCCAACTGCCCTTACAGAAAAACACTGAAGCCACAACTATTTGTTAACCTGTTACTCACCACGAGGGGAAATTAAATATCTAAACAGAAAACTTACTTCAGTAACTCGACCAAAAGCTTTTGCTCTCCCATCTCTTTTAAATAGTGAACATAATGACGCAAAGCCACATCCCTCGCCATTAACTCGCGAAAGAGGATTTCTGCAGCAATGACAAAAACAACAATCGTGACTTTCTATAAAATATTTCTCTTATTGTGAAAATGACAGATGACAGAATGACGGATCACAAAACATCTCACCTTTACTTAATGACTTTTTTAAAAATATCAAGACCTGCAAAAGGAAAATGTAAATGATCAGTGAATAAGTACAAGCTTTTCCTATTGATATGCACCATCATAGCAGTGCTTCCACATAGAGTGTGTGAGAGATGTGCTGCTCACAGCAGTGATGATGTTGCCATCATAAACAGCGACTGCTTCATCCAGCAGAAGAAGTTTGTCCTGAAGAGAGCGGAACTTTTCTAGAGAAAATGCCTGCAAAAGATCCATTTTAATAATTTTTCCATGTACAAGCATTCAAAGTGGTCATATATTCAGATTAAATACTTTTTTTTTGTTGCAAGCAACATTAATATGTGACTTATATTTTATTATATTACAGTAAATATTTTACAAGTGTGTGGTTCTATTAAAAATGTGAAATGGAAATAACTGAGCCTCCACCTACTTATTAACTACAAAGAGAAAAAAAAATGAATGGCTTTATCCTGTTATATCAGACCTCCTGACTTTCTAGTGCACTAGCTCTTCAATCAGTAAATATAATTTCTATATACATCTCTTTGCTGCCCCCTACCCGTCCTTTCTGCATTCTCCTCACGGTTTCCTCTGGACTCAGGTCACTCACAAAATCCTATGACCATTTAAAAAACAAATCAATGTTAGAAACTTACAGAAAAAAAAACAATTAATTACACAGTGAAAAGTTCTGGACAAGCTTACACTATCATTCAAAATAGTACTTTTATTCAGCAAAGAGGCATTACATTGATCAAAGTGACTGTATAAATAATTATAATGTTACATTTTCAAATAAATGCTGTTCTTTTGATCTTTCTATCCATCAAACACTCCTGAGCTTCTACAAAAATATTAAGCAGCGCAACTGTATTTAACTTGAGCATCAAATCAGCATATTGGACTGATTTGAAGGATCATGTGACACTGAAGAAAGGAGTATTGATGCTGAAAACTCAGCTTTGCATCACAGGACTCAATTATAATTAATATTCAAATACAAAACATTCATTTTAAATTGTAATAATTCTATTAAATAAATATGACTATTTAACTGTATCTGTGGTGTTCCTGTGGCTCAGTGGTAGAGCATTGCATTAGCAGCGCAAAAGGTTGTGGGTTTCATTCCCAGGGAACACATGTTAGGTACATTTTCTTAGCATGAATGCATTGTAAGTTGCTTTGGATAAAAGCATCTGCTAAATGCATATATTTAATTTAATTTTTAATCAAATAAATGTATCCTTGATGAACAAAAACATTACAAATCTCACCGACCCCAAATGTTGCCATAAACATGTCCATAGATATTACCTTTCCTTCTGACTTGGGCTTCCTCAGTTCTGGTGCGTATGTTCTAGAAGATGTGTCACTAAAAGCTAGAAAACAGTGAACAAATACACTTAATATCGGGCTAAATCTTTCTAAATGCTTCAGTGACTTGAACTTACACTCAGAGAAGGACTGGAAAGCACCAGGTTTGCTCTTCGCTGAGGGAACATAAACTAAATCAGACTGGTGGGTCTACAATGATTGAACTAAAACATTCAAGAACCCTTCGCTGTCGATTACCTTTAAACAGGGAGCTCAGGGAGTATCCAGACCCCTGTTTGGACAGTGATGGAGTGGTGTCTATTTTGGGGAAGCTCTGCTCACTGCCCGAGCGGATACTGGAGGCGGTTTCCTTCACAGACCATGAGATGCCTAAACATAAAAACTGTTGAGCTTCCAGATGAAGGACAGACAGTAAAGACAGTAGCAGAGATCAGAGAAAGGACTGCATACTTCCCACAGGCTCCCCACTCCAGCTGACTCTCTCAACATCATCCTCATCATCATCATCATCACCCACCAGGATGCTGTTCACGGCCCGTTTGGACTCTTTCAGCTGGGAAACAACACCACAATGTGTGAGAGGAAAAATACAATACAAACATTGTATACAAAACACATTAACTTTAAAAACAGTTTGTGATTTTTAACAAACTTTCCTAACCAATGTCACTTTGTTTAATTTAATCCCTTTAATTTATCCACTTTAATGCACTCTTTCTGTAAACATGTTCGTTATGTTCAAATACAAATACATACTTTTGCTTTGACATCTGTTCAATAGCTAACAAAAAGCCAACGATTTAAATTCTGAAAGAACATGCTCCGCGATCTATTTGAATTCTATAGAGAAACTGAATCTTTAAAATGCAATAAAAAAATATTGTCTAAAAAAAAAAACGCACATAAACTAAAAAGACTGATGAAAAGAGGAGAAAACAATCTTGCACCAGCACTACAAACATATATTAAAATCTTTTTTAACTATGCATGACCACCGTTACTAGATTTTATCACATTTTATTGTACTTGCTTATTTGTTGTGGTAATTTTTTAACTGATAATAGATAATATGTTAGAGGAATAGATTTTTCCCTATAGAGGTATATTACAACTGTGGCATGTTATAGCTATTGCTTCTAAATGTGCAGGATGTTGTTTTTAATAACAGATGCAAAAAGATTAATAATAATAAAAAAGTAATTATTGGACTGGTAAGGATTAATAAGCTAGCCTTATATATATATATATATATATATATATATATATATATATATATATATATTTTATATATATATATATATATATATATATATATATATATATATATATAAATATATATATATATAAATAAGGCTATTTGCTGCGAGGCCCCCTCAAGCACGGGGCCCGGTGCGCTCGCACCAGCTGTAATACATTTCTTACATTTAGTATGAGTTTAGACTTTACACTGATTTCAGTTAGACTGCCTTCTCATGGCATGTTGTATTACTATAGATCTATAGCATAAATAATATAAAATACATGATATAATATCCTATGCAAGTAATTGTTAAGGCTATTAATTTATTGCAGTTATGTTAGCAACCAACCTTGTGTGTGTGGATGATAGCACAAATTACCGCTTAAAAACATAAACAAACCGAAACTACGCCCTTGGTTTTAGGGCTGAATGGGTCATAAAGTGGTAAACAGTCTTTGGACGCCATAGAGCTCAACTGAAACACAATCCACTGACCTGTGAAAACTCGTCGTCTTCATCATCAAACGTGAACGCTTTAAATTTGGAGCTGTTCCAGTACTCATCATCCTCTGGTTTGGCCCGTGTCATCTGAAACACACACACACAAGTACCGCTTCATCTGATCTATTTCTGGTACCACAGAGGCTCAGCTACACGACACATCTGTCTCTTTATTTATCTGATATCCATATGCTGCCGTCATCTATGGCATTTCGTGCTTCGCTAAGATTGTCATTTGTAAGAAGCATATGCATCCGCTTTATTTTGCTGCTTAGACCATGAAAAACAAAAAAGGGCAATATGATTTTATAATAACGATGTAACAGACTTACCTTTGAAATATGACAGTGAAAAGCGACACATGAAACGTCAGATTTCTTTCCTGCTAGTTCCTGGTTTTAACATGTCGCCAAAATAAAAGTCCGAGAAGTGTCTGTGTGTGTGTGTTTCTGCTGTATTTTAAGATATTAGCACTTATATAACACAAATTATGTTAATTAATAGAGAATTAGTTTAAAATAAATACAAAATTCTAAAATGATATTTAAAGGAGTCATATGATGTTTTTTTAAAGAGCATTATTTTGTGTATTTGGTTTAACAGAATGTTTTTTAAATACTGATTACTATAGGTCCTCTATGGCCAGCCTCTCTCAAACACGTTGCTTTCTACAAAGTCCCTCCTACTGACAAGTGCAGTCTGCAATTTTTGCTTTTGTTGTTAATTTGTATGTGAATTGTCACTAAAGCATAAAAAAGACTGACTCAACTTGGCCAACTGACTCAGTGAATTGTGATTGGCTGAACACCGCAAGCATTCGTTCGAAATGTAACGCCCCTTTCAATAATCGCGAGTTTCATCTTTCAAAATAAATGTAAAGACAGTTAATAATGTCCTTAGTTTTACATCAGTTCAAGCTCAAGGAGGAGCAGAGTGAAGTGACAGACACAGTGATGAAGCTCTATATGTTTTCAGTACACAAGCCACGGACGGTTAAAACAGCTGACTCCACTGATGTGACCCTCAGTGCGTTCCAAACTGTATAAGTTATATCTCAGAAGGGCACTTCGGAGTGCAAACAATTCATAACCGAAATGCTCAGAACTGGCCACTTCAAAGGGCCCTCTCTTATGATGACGGTGCCTCCGTGGGCACGTGATTATGACTCAGAAGGGCACTTCAAGAAACAGTTGTTTGAAGCTCTCACTCTGGAGGGTAAACCCTTTGAAGGGATAAGGGATGTGCCTGGAACCAGGGCATGTCTCTCTCTCTCTCTCTCTCTCACACACACAAACACACACACAGCGCGCGCAAAACTCCGCATTTGAACATTCATTAGCAAATACTTAAACTTATGAGAAAACATACTTAGAGTAGCTGATTCAGAAGCACCAGATGTCATAGCAAAGTCAAAATTACCTTCTCTCCTAGGTTCATGAAACAGTCGTCCATAAAATCTGTTGCTGTTCTGAACTGCAAGTAATCTTAAGCTTCCTAAATGCATCTACTTTCAGAAGGCCAAAAAAAAAAAGTGAAAGTGACGTGACATTCAGCCAAGTATGGTGACCCATACTCAGAATTTGTGCTCTGCATTTAACCCATCCGAAGTGCACACACACAGAGCAGTGAACACACACACACTGTGAGCACACACCCGGAGCAGTGGGCAGTCATTTATGCTGCGGCGCCCGGGGAGCAGTTGGGGGTTCGATGCCTTGCTCAAGGGCACCTAAGTCGTGGTATTGAAGGTGGAGAGAGAACTGTTCATGCACTCCCCCACCCACAATTCCTGCCGGCCCGAGACTCAAACTCACAACCTTTCAATTGCAAGTCTGACTCTCTAACCATTAGGGCACGACTTCCAATAAAGTGCTTTTGGTTTCTCCTAGACACACACAGCATCTCCCTGACGCGACTGCTTCAACACTAACTGTGGTACTGAAACCACAGCTTCTTTCTTTGCGTGAACATTAAGTAAATATTTCCACATAGTGACATAGACATGTGGGGCGTGGATGAGTCTTAACTTTGCTCAAGAATATATAGAATAGTCTCTGCAACTTTACAGATCTTCTTCATGCACAAAGAGTTTGTAACACTCCAAAGAGAAAGGACAAATTTTAATCGCATCATATGACCCCTTTAATGTAAAAATGCAACTTTTTTTTAAACAAATTTACAGGGAACATTTTTCTATGGCATTTTACATAATTGTTTTCAGGCATTATTGTTAGCTATTTTTCCCCGAAGTAATTCATGCTCTCACTTTAAAATCAAATTGTTACATTTTTCATAGAGAGAGGGAGAGAGAAAGATAAAGAGAGAGAGAGTCCTTTACACTTAAAGCTATGCACTATTTCCCACAGTTTTGTATATTAATATTAACTAAATTAACCCTTGGAGATTAATAAAAATCCAAAATATTTTGTAACTGCAATTAAAGTACATACCAGTGTATCAAATAGTAAAATAATATGCAGTTCTTGACCAATAATAATGTGATACAATTTAGAAAATAAAAAGACAGACAAACATAAAGCAGTTCTGCAGTCATCAAGAGATATTTATCTCTTTAAAAAAAACAATATAAAGAAAAGCAAAAATGCCTGTGTGTATTCATCAGTGACTCTTGATCATCCTCAAATGATCACTTACACAAATTGCTTACATTTAAAATAGAATTCTTCAAAATTGTAACTGAACTTTATGGTTTATGAAATTTAACAAAAAAAAAAAAAAAAAAAAACTTAATTATATCAGTCAAGACTGTTCATACTACTTAGCACAAATCAAATGAAAACTGCCAAAACAATGTAAAGTTTACCCTAGAGTGTCAGTAAGTACTGATATGAGAAGAATACACCGTTAACTTTTTTAAAATTAAAAAAAAAAATTCTCAGAACACACAAACTCACCAAAAAAAAAAGCACAACAGGTACTCTTTTATTTATTTATTTTTTCAAATTTATGTGGCTAACAAGTCAATAATTACAAAGATTTCAACCGGTGATTCATTATGTTTTTCTTTCTTTTAAAGTAAAAGCAGTAGTGTTCTGTGGAGAAACGTCCGTCTGAAGAAGCGGACGTGTGAAGTATGAGGGAGAAACCGGAGGTACAGGAAAAACCATTCACGCAAAATCATTTCCTTAGACTAAAACCTGTGCAAGTGTCTTACAGTGTTTCAGGAGGGCGGGGACAACACAATACATGACCGACAGCCTCGTCAAAACCACTGAAATGCTTTAGCGGACAGTTCATTACTAGTTGGCACTGAAGGCACACTTGAGTGATAATGGATATGCCATGTCAACAAACAAACTCATATCTGCGTCCTGATAGGAGTCTTCAACAGTGACGGATCCACACGGCTGCTTGCATGTGTCACACATCAGAAACCAGAATCAGAGCATGGCTATGGAGAGATAACCTTATCACATATATATTTTGTAACTTTTATTATTAAATAGAGCACACAAAGCAGCAGCAGCAGCTTAAGAGGAACTACTGAAATCCTATGAATAGTTGTAGCTGTGTGCTGTTCTCCTTTGTATTTTTATTAAAACACTTATCTCTATGTAAAGTCTTCCTTTTTGTTGCTTTCTTTTTTTTCTCTCCGGGTGATAAGCTGAACTAGATATCTTTGAGGGAAACGTCGAAGTTAAAACATGAATATTTTAAAGGCTGGTTTAAATGCAGAACTGGAGAGAGAAAGAGAAATGATATAGTAATAGAAGTGCCCTCTGGTTTGGCTTTAAACCCCCAAAGTCTCAGTCAGCGATCTACTGATCAAATGAGACATTTTCACCGGTCCGTGACGAATCATGTTACTGGTCCAGTCGGGTTATATAAGAACGTCACAGTCCTATTTTATCCACAGTTGATCTCTTCCCGATACGCTCCTCTCTTGATGAGTGTTCCTGATAATAATACATTTAAAAACAGCATAGGAAGTCTCTTTTTTCCCCTCTATTCAATACTTTGAAGGGAAGCTAAGAATCCAGAAGCAATTCTGACAGCAGATGTAATGCATGTTCATTTACTAAAGCAAATAATAATAATATTAATACAAATAAAAAATAAAACTTGCAGGAGCATGGCATGGAATTAAGATTTAAAATAAAATAAAAGTCCATCATGCTGCTAATCTGTAATACCAGGACATCTCCACCAGGGGCAGTGTTTAATCTTTTTTCTTTCGGTGGCTTCGCCTATGCCTGTCTCGGCACACACCCAGCACGCTGCTCTTGTGGCGATCGAGGCCTCTACCCAGAAGCAGGATTTGGGGTAAACCTTTGGCCCTTGTGGTGGTTGAGCAGGTGACTTTTTGGAAGCGTCTTGGCACTTCTTAGTGAGTCCTAGCAGAGCAGATGGATACGGGAGGGTGTGTCTACGGTGTGTGCAGGGCAAAAACAAAAAAGGGGAGTCGGTCATTTTCAGCCATCCAGGGATTGATCCAGGCTGTCCAGGGTGAGCTGACTGCGGTGGGGGGAGTTGGGGCTCGGGGGGCTGCTGGGGTTGGAGCTGTTGGAGGGGGTGGAATGTTTGGTCGAGTCAGAGTCGGGCTGCAAGAAGAGAGAAAAAAACAAGGAAAAAGAAACAAGATTAGCAGATCAGTTGCTTGTTGTCAGGTTGGTTTTTCACACAGTATACATGCATTTACAGAAGACTTATTATTGTTAACTAAAACTATTATAAAATTGTTTTCTGCAACTGAAATAAAGCTGAAATAAAATGGAAATATTATGAATATTATTGGAAAAAGTTAAATAATAATTGCTAATCAAAAATTAAAAAAAGGCTATATATATATATATATATATATATATATATTTTATTTTTTTGAATTTCAGTTTTATTTAATCTTAATACTTTAACCTAATTTTGAAGTATTACGATTAAATAAAACTGAAATAAAAACATTCAATCGAAATATTAGGGAAAAAACTAAAATGTACACAATTTTTCATACAAATATGCACACAAAAAAAATTTCTTAATCTTAAATTAAAATTAAGTTAAAATTTACTGAATCTAAAAAAAGAAAAAAGAAATACATTTTAATATTGGATTAAAAAATTAATTTACTCTAAATCCTACACTAAAATGAAAAAAAAAAAAAAATGCTGTAATATCTTTTAAAAAAGAAAAGAAAGCTAAATATAAAAAGTTACAAACTCTATTTAAATTAAAATGAAAAAATAATAAAATATTAATATTATAATAGTATATAAATAATGCTAAAATAAAAACGAATGAAAGATAAACAGAAAAAAAATTAGTATATAAAATGACAATCTTATACTAATATTAAAATGGAAACTGATATAATTGATAAATATTAATTAATGATATAATTGCATAAATACTATGTAATACTAAAATAATACTTTTATAAAACTAAAATAACAGTGGTTTCCAGCTGTAGCAGGTTCTACCATGAGAGAACTGGGGCAGTTATTACAGACCACAAAATCAGGACACAAGAAAACTCACTGAGCGGCCAAAAGCACCTCAGAGCTCCTCTAACCATCCATCATGCATCTCCAGAAACTTTCAAATGTGGGGCGAATGAAATAAAACCAAATTTGACATCCCGGGGGAGGTCATTAAGGTGGATGATAGATGTTCTTACCTCTCTCTCAAAGTCTTGATCTTGATCAGAAATACTGCGAGATGACCCTGCTCCTCCAAAATCTCCTCCTCCTTTAAATAAGGTATACAGATCAAGCATTTAGATGGGCAGTTTCAGCTGGACTGTGTGTGTTTAATGAGCGGCACCCACCTGAGGCAGTGCGGGTGATGTGGCTCTTACTCCTCTGCTGCCGTGAGATGCTGGACAGAGGCCGTGGTTTGTCTTTAGATAGATCGTCCTGAGAAGAGGGCATCACACTCTGCAGCACAGGAACAGGAAGTCAGACACACGTCTAGAGTACGCCAGTCATGCACTTGTGTAATACGGCATGGAAACACTCTTGACTTTTAAACAAGATGTCTATTGCTAGCACAAACATTTGGTTTGGGTGCGTTTCATGCGCAAATTATTCTATAAACCCGAAAAAACTATATTTTGTCGTTTTTCAAGGAATATTTTGGAAAATGTTGATGTTAACCTCAATCAACAGTATTTTCAAGCATTATCTGGAATAGAGGTGTCACAATGTATCGGTATTGACGATAACAGTGATATAAAAGCTAAAAAATGAAATATTGTTATGCTAGAGCTACACAGGATAATGTCGTAAACAAACGCAGCTATTTTAAACTCCAAAACAATTAAAATGTATAAAAAAAACAAATGTTAGTTGAAGTAGAAAAATTCTATATAGTGATTAGCTAATAGTGATTCATTAGCTAAAAAAAAAAAAAAGAAAAAAGTTAGAAATAATTTTCACTGATAAACTGATATTATGAGAGCCCTAATCTGGAAACAATTTCACATTAAACAATTGTAACACACTTGTGCTTCATGCTGAAGTGTGAGGCGTGTGTATTTTAATGTCTTCAGTCCTCTGACTTCAACAGAGCTTGACATTAGCAAACTGATAAGCCAACAGTACAACACTAACAATCATGCAATTCAAATTACATTAGTAAAACTGTTGACTTGACTTTTTTACCTTAAACTTTGCATTTTTTAAATTTGATTACATATTTTCAAACTGTTTAAAAGGGATACTTCTCCCAAAAATGAAAATTCATTACAATTAACACATCAACATCAAGAGGTTTCAAACCTGTACAAGTTTTTCTTCTGTTTAAATGTTGGTAGCCCAACAGTTGCTGGTCCCCAATTGTCTTCCATAGTATTAACTTTCCTACTACTGAAGTCAATGGCTACTGAGCTAAACGATACAATTTTCATTTTTGAGTGAACTCTCCGAAAATCGCTCATTTAAATAGTCACCCCAAAAAACAAAACCAATCAAAGTCACTGCACTCAAGCATGAACAAAGAGTTCGGCAGGACAGGGATGGTATAACACAGGGAGGAGAGGAAGTGGAGGGCCTGGAGGGTGTGGTGGGGGAGGGATGGGGAACGGGGAGGAACAGGAAGTGGGGTGGGGAGGGGTGTTGCTAGCCTACCCTTCCCAGGGAGCATGTGGAAGGAGAGGAGGAGGAAGAGGAGAACTGAAGTAGGCTCTGCTGGGAGGAAGGGTCTTTCTGCAGATAGAGCCCGGCAGAGACGGGACTCATGTGATAGACGTGCTCAAAGTTGGTCGGAGGGGAGATCAGGGCATGGTGGCGAGAGGATGAGGGGGAGGGAGTCTCGCTCTGCTGCTGCCACAACCAGAGGACAGAGCGAATCCAGGACCAGAGCGAAAACAGAAGGAGCGACGGGAAGAGGAAAAAGAGACAGAGAAAAGGGTGTGAGGGTGGAAGAGTGGAGCTGGCTGGCTTTGAAGAAGAAACATGCAGAGAGAAGGGAAAGACTTTGGTGCTGTGCAGTATAGTGAAAGAAAAGGATGTTAGGATGAGTAACACAGCCCTTTATTTGAGCGTCCTCACAAACCCAGCTGTACAGAAGCACATTCAAGAGCCAATCTGATCTTAATAACATTTCTTAAAACAGCCTCAAGTTCTCAGATTCAGGATTTAAACTGCTCATTTGGCATCTTTTGCACAAAGCTGAAGGACTGAATCAGATTTAGGAGAAGGACTAAATCTAAACCGATCTAGTTTGCTTATTTAGGAAGCCCTTCTTAAAAAACAACTTACAATGCATCAACGGTATAATCATTCTCCCTGGAAATTGTGAGCAGAGTATATTTTAAATTTAAGCTTTTTTGAGGTCCATTAATTGGCCTTAATTAATGTAAAAATAACAAAATTAATCTTAAAATGATAGATTGTTCAGAATCGTGAATCAGACTGCAATGGCTGTGCTGTAGGTTTTGTGTTGCATATTCATTAGCGGTGTTATGGTGCTGCTGAATAGTAGAAAAGTAAAATGATGTTATTTTACATAGTATGAATTAAAATGAAAATGGTCTGGATGAGTGGCAACCTCTCGCTCTCTCTCGTGAAGCCTACACTTAAGTGACTAAAACTGTAATTCCTCAACTGGCCGCTAGAGGCTGGCTGTGTGTAAATATTTTACAGCAGAAAAAAACATGTTCACAGTTTGGTACAAAATGTGGTTTTGGTCTATATAGCTCATTTTGCCCTTCAAAATAACTGTAAGGAGGGTGAATATTTTTATTTTATTTTTATAACTCATCAGTTTAAATAATTTTAAGCCTTAAAGTTCTTCATAATTGAGGGCGTGGCCACTTGAGTGACAGGTGGATTGCTGCTGCTGACCCTACCGTTGAGATAGGTGGGTGTAGTTTCAGCAACCAGCTCCCGCCTTTTTGCCAATTTTCGATTATCCGTGAGAGACACATGGTAAATTGCTGCCAAGATGGCGACAGCCCGCTCTGCCCACTTTGAGCTTCAAAAACTCTCATTAGGAGTCTACAGGTGACATCACAGACTCTACGTCCATGTTTTTATAGTCTATGGGTCTGAATAAAAAGTGGTTCTTGGAACCCCTTTCGTAATTATAACAGTATTTCTCAAATTTGCTCCTGGGGATCCCCTAGCACTGCACATTTAAACCTTTTAGCAATAAAACCCGCTTCAAGTGACTGGGTTATTAGAAACGGCTTCGTGACTTTGAATTGGATGTGTCAGATTAGTGAGAGACAGCCAATGTGAGAGTGTGGAGGGAAGTTCAGAGACCTGGGCTCGAGGGCACAGTGGTGACACTGGTATTGGCAGGATGGGGATTTCCAAAAATCTTCAGCTGATGGGTCATCCCATCCGGATTTTAAAATGACAACTGTATGTTACCAAGCAAGGGCCCTCTAAGCACCACGTGTTTCTATACATTTAAATAAACTCAAAACAGCTGAAGCTGATCTCCCAGTGTCCAGCTTTAAGACATTACCAGAGGCAGATCCATGAGGACCTGCATGCCGTCGCCTGGCCCCATGTGAGCCACGTGGTTGAAGTTGGTGGGGTTGGAGATAAGCTTGGATCTCATTTCAGGATCCCTCAGCATCTCCCTGTTGAAGACAACAATGACACATTGAATTCGGAGCAGTGCAGAAGTGCGGCAGTGTGAGAGGTCTCCTCCTGAAGCCACCTGACCTTCTCTGCTGCAGCCGCTCCTCCTCCGGTACTTTAAAAAGGAACTTCCTCTTGCTGCGTGTCCTCACCATCAGCTTCTTGCTGTTGTCTGAGGTCTCAGGGATGGCCAGATCACAGCCATCTGTTGGAAACAAGTGTGAATGAGGTTGAGAAAGATGGCTGTGGCTCAAACTACAGCAGCCCTGGGTTTTTGAGCTCTAAAGCCGCTGTGTCTGAACATACTGTGGATCTTGTTGGCAGCAGGCCTAGAGGAGGTGTGACAAATGAGGTCATTCTAGTTTACCAAACAAAAGCATCTTTATCAAGAGGGCAATCTGCCAAAGTGAGCAGGAAGTGAATTGTAAATGGACCACAAAGAGCGGAGCCGTACATTTCATTACCTGGGCTGATCTTATGAAGAGACCCAGTGGTGAACGAGTCAGTGCTTTTGAACAAATCTTGTAAATGAACAAATTATTATTCACCACTATGCACTGATTCAGAGTTCTCGTTAATGAACAATTAGTCCTTATTCATTTCTATCTACCGGCTCACATTGAGTTTTTAAACAAATTGGCATTTACATCTACACACAGACTCATTCAGTGTTTTCTGAAAGAATAATGTTGAACGTTGACATGGTGAAGTGTGTGTGGGTTGGGATCAGACCTGAGGAGTTGTTTCTGAAGTAGATGAGGTGGGGCTGCTCAGAGCCAAACAGGTTCAGACTGCCCTCCACATTCAGGGGCCGAATCTACAGACACAGTTTCAAGTTAGATCAGCTTTTGAATCAATAATACAAACAGTTCAATTCGAAACAAGCATTCAGAAACTTGTAAAATTAGGATCCTTCACTCACTCCTCTTAATGAGATGGTCTGGACCCATTCTGTGGTGTGGACATCAAACACGTCTACTCCGTAATCACTGTACACTGTCAGGTAGTTCGAGTTTGAGCCTGAAAATAATGAATATGGGTTTGAGATCTCATGCTCATGGTCAGAGCAGAAGGATGCACCGAGCAAGTCGTTCAAGATGCTGTTCTCAAAGGACTGCCGGACGTGTCTCGAAACTGGGTCAGAGGCTAGATGGGTCACTATTCTGTCTGAAAAACATCTGGGGCCCGATTCCCGAAATAGTGCCAAGAATAAAATTCTTCTCAAGTATCATGTTCTTATTGTCTAACTTAAGAAAAATGGAAATATTTAAGAATTCAAATTCAGGAGGGTTGAAAACATGAAAACAAACTGTTGCATAGATACTTCCACCAATTATGTTTTACTTCCCACACAAGTTCTTTGGAGACACTTACTGCAGGCAAGCGGTGTTGCGGGCCACATCAGCTCCTGGGTTCGAGAGCGGCGTCCCGTTGCGTCCACGTACACTCCCAGCTGACTGAAGCACAGGAGCAGTTCATTGGGCCCCACATCCATAGCGTGCAGCGCGTCCAGAGGCTGCTGGGCCAAAAAGGCTAGTGAGGGGTCTGCCGGGCTCACCAGACTCACCGGTGACGACTCGCCCTGCATGGCCAGCAGAGCGAAGCCTGACGGGTAACCCACGCACAGCCGATCACGAATAATACCCAGCCACTGGGCAATACCAGGTGCCTGCACCTCCCACAGTTTACGGTGATGGGGCTTTACACGTGTGATTTCGTAGCAGATGACCTGCCGCTTCACTCCTGCTAGGAGACACGCTGGGCCACCAGGGCGTAGGGTACCTATGGTCATAGCCTGGCAGCCTTTTGTATCAGCCAACTTGGCCTCGCAATTTACATCCGCACCCTCCAGTGCCGCCCAGGAGTATAAATGGACATGGCGGCTGCGGCCAGAAAGCAGGGCCACCATCTTCTCTTTGGGCATGAGCTCAATCTGGCAGATTTTTTTACAGTCAGCGGCACGAACAATGACTGAAAAAAGGATCATGGGAAGTTTATTACAAGTGAAAATAATGGTAAAGAACTAAACGTGCTATACAGAGTACTCGTACCATCTCTGGTAATCTCGACTACAAACAGGCCATCTTCTGTCCCCAGCGCAATTCGTTCTCGATCTGTAGAGACAAAAGCAGGACAGATACGATTTGTGAATAAAATATTTGTGAATACAACGTGTCAACCCTTAAAGTGATAGTTCACTTGAAAATTGTGTTGTTCTTAACTTTGGTTCATATTCAAAACCAAATCTTGAATGAAAACTGAGTGATTTCTGCTCCTTCATTGTAGGTCCTTTCTTCCAAAACTTCATAAAGCTACTCCCAAGTAAAATGGGCTCTGGCTATGATTTTTCATTAAGTGAAAATATGAATGTGGGCTATTATTATTGAAATATTAATACTATAAAAAGACAATATCACGTTCAAATGCACAAATGTAACAGCATTTGCATACCGTATTTTTCGGACTATAAGTCGCACCTGAGTAGCTATAAGTCGCACCAGTCCAAAATCATGTCATGATGAGGAAAAAAACATAAGTCGCACTGGACTATAAGTCGCATTTATTTAGAACCAAGGACTAAGAGAAAACATTACCGTCTAGAGCCGCGGGAGGGCACTCTTTGTTTTCAGTGTAGACTACAGGAGCACTGAGCAGCATAGAGAGCCCTCTCGTGGCTGGAGACGGTAATGTTTTCTCTTGGTTCATTTCTCTCAGTTCTTATCAAATTAATTTTGATAAATAAGTCGCACCTGACTATAAGTCGCAGGACCAGCCAAACTATGAAAAAAAGTGCAACTTATAGCCCGAAAATACGGTATATATATATATATATATGAAAACAAAGAGATGAAAACAAATATGAAAACAGAAATTCAATTATGAAACTCATTAATCATTATTTACACCACAACCTCTGAAAGCAACTCAAATAGTTTTTTTTACATAAAATAAAAAGTATATATATATATATATATATATATATATATATATATATATATATATATATATATATATATAAACTATATATATATATATAAACTGTTGACCAAAATATGGGTAATAACGGACAAAAAAAAAGCTGCATTTTTTGTAAACATTATGAAGCAATGCTTGTTGTTCTCCTGAAAATGAAGGAAATTGGATTGATTCGTTTAGACTAATTACATTGAAAGTACACTGATCCATTGACCAACTGATTAGTGGATTGGTAATCTCAGAGAATAAGATCACCGGCTCCCTAACGCTGTACTCACCTAGGATGGCAGCAGAGAGTGTAGTTTTGATGGCAGGCAGGCTGCTGTTGTAGGCCTCGTGCAGGACATGCACCACACGGTTCTTCAGGCGGTTCTTGACCAGGATGTTCTGCAGGCCCTCTAGGATGCCCACCCACTTCCTCTTCTCCGTCTCACTCTCAGCTAACACCAGCAGAGGCACCGGCCGGATTGGAGAGTTCGAAGCGGATGACGTTACCTGTGCAGTTCAGAGCAAATATTGTTAATTATCAGGATGCACGATTAGCCAAATATAGCATAGAATCATTTAAGGAACAGGACACGTTTTGGCGCGTACCCTAAATATGCAGGGAATGTCTTTACGACTGGCATGGATCACGTCAGATGCCAACACAGAGCTTACAGAGAACTCTTCGTCTCTGTGAGGAAATGAAAGAAACAATGTCACAAAATATTGTAGTTTTTTTTTTTTTTTTGATCATGGCATACTTCATTAACACTACCATTCAAAAGTTTGGGGTAAGTTTGTGCTACAAATGATTGCTCTCATGTATAAGGGGCTTTCCTTTCAATTAATGCTTGGATAACCCTTTTTTACACTGCACACGTCTGCAGCACATTACTGCTCCAACACGGCCACACTTTTCAGAAAAGTGAGTGAGCATAAATACACAGTTTGACCAATTCATACATCACTAACAGCATATCACTCCCGTAATTTAGACAGCATTCACATCAGAAGCGAACTGTTCCAGAGTTCGCATGAACTGTACCCGAGACCACCTTTTTATGCAGACTCGGGTATGGTCGCAGGTACGCACCACAGTTTATAAAACAAACGAACCGAACCGCTAACGTCAAATAACCCGGATGCACACCAAAAGTGCTAGTGTGAAAGCCCCCAAAAACATTTTCAGACCCCAAACTTTTGAACCGTACTGTTACAGATTACAACATTAATTGATGACTGTCTAAGTATATATATGATTTGAGAATGTGACCAATCCTGACCTCAAATCGAGGACCTGACTGGCCATCATACAAGGCTGAGTGGACTTCCCTTCTGGCACCTCATAGAGGAAGAGCTTACAGTCACACACAACAGCATATGCCCTCTGCCAGCCCTTCTTCACTCCTGTGGGCTTCGGGATCTGAAAGAGGAGCGAACCCATACTGCAATTTAATGTACATTCAGTAGGAAATACAATCAAATTCAATGCGAGGGTACAGGTGAGATAATAAAAACAAGTGGCAAGAACAGAAACTTGACTTCTATTATCATTCTCACCCTGACGAAACCTTTGTACGCTGTGCCAATGCCCCTCTGCACATCAATACCCAGAGGCCTCTTGGCCTGCTCTGGAGGAATGGGGCAAATCTGGGGGCGCGTTGTCTTTACAGGACACGTGGCAGATGAAAGAGCATACTAAAAGAGATTCAGCGAGGGAGGGAGGAATACCAAACATTTAAAAATGTGACAAGTGAAACTGGCATTTCAATATTTCATCTTAGATCAAAAGCTCTTGTCATTTCCCCAAACCACCATTTTGGAGATGCCGTCTCTGATCTTATTTATCATTAATACTCCGCTCACCCTCGCAGGCATAACCCTGTCGGGTCTGGCCCACCATCAGGGAGGTACAGTGAGTGCACTGGGTCGGGCTGGAGAAAGTCTTAATGCTTAGCTGATGAGCTTTAGGCTGTTGACAAAGGAAATATTAACAGTCAGAGGAATGGATGCATGCTGATGTTGAAAAGATGGTAATAATACGCTGACAGACAGCAGGCTAAAGATGAGTCGGACACATCATATGGTGGGTTTACCTTTGGTGCGCTGAGTGTGGGCTGATAGATTGGAGAAGGGGCAGCAGGGGTGGTCGCCTGAGACTTGACTGGCTCCTAAAGGATTAATACAACAATCCCATGAATAAATATAGCTGCAAGCAGCAATAACGGGGCCAAGCACTACAGAAGCAAGCTTCAGACGAACGGCAGGAATGAGTAATTAAGACAGTTTTAAGATTATTTTAGGCAAAATGGCTTGAAAACAATCAACACAACAACTAATAATAGGATTTATTGGCTTATCACGTGTAACCAATAGGTGGTGCTGTTACCAAATTAGTTTGGAACGGTCAGTGTGGGGTGTCGATGACACATACAAAGTTTGGTGCAAATATGTCAAAGCTTTGCAGAGATACAGCCTCAAATGCATTTTGGCACCCTTCAAGCAGATTTGTTGATGCGCTAAATGAGAACCGTTTCGTATGTCGACACGAAATCCATAACATTTTGCCAGCATGTTCTGAAGATGAGCCACGTCAAATTTGGTGAAAATCTGACAAACGGTCTAGGAGGAGTTCGAAAAAGTAGGTTTTCAACATTAATCAAAATGCCGGACAGGAAGTTCAGCCAAATAAGGAAAACTTTGTATCTATGTTCTCGACTTGACCCAAGGAATCTACAAAGACCAGCGTCATGTCAATAGCCAGATTTATTCAAAAGTTATTAGCCTTTACGTAAATTGAGTTATAACTTTTGACCACTAGGTGGCGCTGTTTCAAAATATTTTGAATACCTTCAGGGGATGGTGTTGTTGGCACATTCTGAGTTTCGTAATATTACACCAATGCATTTGTTTAGTATAGCATTTTATTTCACAAAACTGTATTGAAGTATTCATGTTTTGTTCTATTATAGCGCCACCAAGAGGCTCAGTCCCACCATTTTTTTTATGTGTGCTCAGAGTGAGCCCATACATATGTGTGTCAATTTTGGTGAAAATATCTCAATTCACTTCAGAGTTATAGACATTTATATGAAAAAGCACGTAAAAAATGACTGACTCTTGACTTTGATTGAATATTACTACCCCTTACTATCAATATTTTTGCATTTGGGCATTGATGTATAGCTATCGACCTATGTTTCCGAACTTCTGACGGTGGTTTCGTCTCGATCAGACAAGCGGTTTCAAAGATATAGCCAAATGTTTTTTAAGCGCTAAATCACAACACTACACAAACCGAAAGGCAAAACCTAGCATGTTTGGTATCATAGGACTCGGTAAGGTTTCAGGAGTCCAATTTGATGAGTCTCGTGAAAATAAGTCAACCACACCCAAAGTTATAAGCATTTAAAAAAAGAAGATCACCACTAGGTGGCGCTGTTTTGAAATTTCTCACGCTCCTTCAAGACATTGTGCTGATGAACCATACCAAGTTTCGTAACAATCTGCTGATGCGTTCTTAAAATACAGCATTTTAGCACAAAATTCAAAATGGCCGACAGTCAAAATGGCCGAAATGGTCAAATTGGATATCAGTCGACTCGGCATGTTGCCCTGAATCTAAGAAGACCAATGTTATGATTTTTGGACAAACTGTTCAGAAGTTATAAGCAAAAATAGCAGTTTTTCATATCTCCGGATCAGTAGGTGGCGCTGCGCCCAATCACAGCATGTTGCCTCAGGTCATGCTTGTTATGACATGTACCAAGTTTGGTCTGAATAGGATAAGTCGTTGCCAAGTTACAGCCTTACGACTGTTTTTGTAAGCACTACATAAAATTTGTTAGAGCGTTTATCGAAAACGGTTTGACGAATCAATTTGATTTGCATAACTTTTGGTCAGCACTGCCTGAGGATGATATGGTTCAATTTTCGTGTGAATCGGACAAACCGTCTAGGACGAGTTCGAAAAAGTAGGTTTTTAAAGAAATTCAAAATGGCGGTCATATTTCTATGATGGAAATGACTTCGTAGGGTGCAATCGAATCGGCATGAGCTCAGAAATTAGAGGAAAAAAGAATTTCGTTGATTGGCCTTAGGGTTAAAAAGTTATTAACAAAATTAAAGTGAAATTTTGGACAGTTGGTGGCGCTAGAGGGATTGACTTAGACACACCAAAATTGGTGTACTTAATGTTGGCACTGTCCTCTATCAGAATGTCAAACCATTACAACTTTCCCGCATTCGGTTCTATGGGCTGCCATAGACGCCCAGTCGGAAGAATAATAATAATAAATATAGCTGCAAGCAGCAATAACGGGGCCAAGCACTACAGAAGAAAGCTTCAGACGAATGGCAGGAATGAGTAATTAAGACAGTTTTAAGATTATTTTAGGCAAAATGGCTTGAAAACAATAAACACAACAACTAGTAATAGGATTTATTTGCTTATCACGTGTAATCAATAGGTGGCGCTGTTACCAAATTAGTTTGGAAAGGTCAGTGTGAGGTGACGATGACAAATACAAAGTTTGGTGCAAATATGTCAAAGCTTTGCAGCGATACAGCCTCAAATGCATTTTGGCACCCTTCCAGCAAATTCGTTGATGCGCTAAATGAGAACCGCTTCGTATATCGATACGAAATCCATAACATTTTGCCAGGATGGTCTGAAAATGATCCACGTCAAATTTGGTGAAAATCAGACAAACGGTCTAGGAGGAGTTCGAAAAAGTAGGTTTTCAACATTCATCAAAATGGCGGACAGGAAGTTCAGCCAAATAAGAAAAACTTTATATCTATGTTCTCGGCGTGACCCAAGGAATCTATGAAGACCAGCATGATGTCAATAGCATGATTTATTCAAAAGTTATTAGCCTTTATGTAAATTAAGTTATAACTTTTGACCACTAGGTGGCGCTGTTTCAAAATATTTTGAGTACCTTCAGGGGATGGTGTTGTTGGCACATTCTGAGTTTCGTAACATTACACCAATGCATTTGTTTAGTATAGCATTTTATTTCACAAAACTGTATTGAAGTCAATGAGAATTTCATGTTTTGTTCTATTATAGCGCCACCAAGAGGCTCAGTCCCACCATTTTTTTTATGTTTGCTCAGAGTGAGCCCATACATATGTGTGTCAATTTTGGTGAAAATATCTCAATTCACTTCAGAGTTATAGACATTTATATGAAAAAGCACGTAAAAAATGACTGACTCTTGACTTTGATTGAATATTACTACCCCTTACTATCAATATTTTGGCATTTGGGCATTGGTGTATAGCTATCGACCTATGTTTCCGAACTTCTGATGGTGGTTTCGTCTCGATCAGACAAGCGGTTTCGAAGATATAGCCAAATGTTTTTTAAGCGCTAAATCACAACGCTACACAAACCGTAAGGCGAAACCTAGCATGTTTGGTATCGTAGGACTCGGTAAGGTTTCAGGAGTCCAATTTAATGAGTCTGGTGAAAATAAGTCGACCACACCCAAAGTTATAAGCATTTAAAAAAAGAAGATCACCACTAGGTGGCGCTGTTTCGAAACTTCTCACGCTCCTTCAGGACATTGTGCTGATGACCCATACCAAGTTTCGTAACAATCCGTTGATGTGTTCTTAAAATACAGCATTTTAGCACAAAATTCAAAATGGCCGACAGTCAAAATGTCCAAAATGGTAAAATTGGATATCAGTCGACTTGGCATGTAGCCCTGAATCTAACAAGACAAATGTTATGATTTTTGGACAAACTGTTCAAAAGTTATAAGCAAAAATAGCAATTTTTCATATCTCTGGACCAGTAGGTGGCGCTGCGCCGAAACACAGCATGTAGCCTCAGGTCATGCTTGTTATGACATGTACCAAGTTTGGTCAGAATAGAATAAATCGTTGCATAGATACAGCCTTACGACTGTTTTTGCAAGCGTTACGTAAAATTTGTTTGAGCGTTTATCGAAAACGGTTTGACGAATCAATTTGATTTGCATAACTTTTGGTCAGCACTGACTGAAGATGATCTGGTTCAATTTTCGTGTGAATCGGACAAACCGTCTAGGACGAGTTCGAAAAAGTAGGTTTTTAAAAAAATTCAAAATGGCGGCCACATTTCTATGACGGAAAATGATTTGCTATGGTGCAATCGAATCGGCATGAGCTCAGAAATCAGATGAAAAAAGAATTTTGATGATTGGCCTTACGGTCAAAAAGTTATTAACAAAATTAAAGTGAAATTTTGGACAGTTGGTGGCGCTAGAGGGAATGTCTTAGACACACCAAAATTGGTGTACTTAATGTTGGCACTGTCCTCTATAAGCATGTCAAACCATTACAACTTTCCCGCATTCGGTTCTATGGGCTGCCATAGACCCCCAGTCGGAAGAATAATAATAATAAATATAGCTGCAAGCAGCAATTACGGGGCCAAGCACTCCAACGGCAAATGTAGGAGCTAAGCATGGCACGGAGCATCACACCAAATGCATTAATGAGCAATAACAGCAATTTTAGGATTATTAAGTTGGCTTGAGAGAGCCAACTTACTGAAATCCGTCTTAAACTTATTATTATTCTTCTTTTTCTGAGACTAAAATTTCTGACTGCTACTCCTCCTAGAGCTTTAACTCTACAGACTCCAAACTCGGCCCAGCTCTTCAGACTGATCTCGCCGGGTGTGCTATATCTTTTCTAACTGATTGGACTTACGGTTTTCATAAAAATGAAGATTAAAAATCATAAAAACTCCCATAGACTTACATTGAAAAGCCTCTGCTCATCTGAACATTCCGTGAACTCCAACTGTCAAAAATTCAAATCTAAACACACTGAAGCCCATTAGATTCAATCAGACTTCCCTTCTATGTACTATTACTAACCCATTCAAACTCATTCAAACTCATTCAAACTCATCTATCTATCTATCTATCTATCTATCTATCTATCTATCTATCTATCTATATTCAAACTCATCTATCTATCTATATTCAAACTAATCTATCTATCTATCTATCTTCAAACTCATCTATCTATCTATATTAAAACTAATCTATCAATCTATCTATCTATACTAAAACTAATCTATCTATCCATCTATCTATCATCAAACTCATCTATCTATATTAAACCTAATCTATCTATCTAAATCTATCTTTCTATCTATCTATATTAAAACTAATCTTTCTATCTATCTTATGGTTGTATCTATCTATCTTCTGACTGTATCTATCTATCCATCTATCTATCTATCTATATTAAAACTAATCTATCTATCTATATTAAAACTAATCTATCTATCGATCCATCTATATTAAAACTAATCTATCTCTATCCATCTATATTAAAACTAATCTATCTATCTATCTATCTATCTATCTATCTATCTATCTATCTATAATCTGTCTGTTTCTAAACTATCTATCTATCTATAATCTGTCTGTTTCTAATCTATCTATCTATCTATCTATCTATCTATCTATCTATCTATCTATCTATCTATCTATCTATCGTCATAGCAACACTCTAGCAACTATCCAAACCAACCTAGAAACCACCCAGGGTATCCTAGCAACCTCATACCAAAATCTTAGAAACCACCCCGGGTACCCTAGCAACCACATAGCAACACCTTAGCAACCACTCAGGGTACCCTAGCAACCGCATAGCAACACCCTAGCAACCATCCCAGATATCCTAGCAACCGCATAGCAACACCTTAGCAACAATTCAGGGTACCCTAGCAACCGCATAGCAACACCCTAGCAACCATCCCAGATACCCTAGCAACCGCATAGCAAGACCTTAGCAACCACTCAGGGTACCCTAGCAACCACATAGCAACACCCTAGCAACCATCCCAGATACCCTAGCAACCGAATAGCAACACCTTAGCAACCACTCAGGGTACCCTAGCAACCGCATAGCAACACCCTAGCAACCATCCCAGATACCCTAGCAACCGCATAGCAACACCTTAGCAACCACTCAGGGTACCCTAGCAACCGCATAGCAACACCCTAGCAACCATCCCAGATACCATAGCAACCGCATATCAACACCTTAGCAACCACTCAGGGTACCTTAGCAACCACATAGCAACACCTTAGCAACCACTCCGGGTACCCTAGCAACTGCATAGCAATTATCAAACTTTTTAACTTAACTTAAAATTTAATTTTAAACTCTTTAAACTGGCCAGGCTTTCTCAAGCCAACTTAAAGTTTGTCTTGACGAACTTTTTTATCTAGTTGTAATTAAAATGGCTAAAAAAATCATAAATACCACCTCTAGTAGCATGATTACTTGGCTTATCAAATTTGACCAATAGGTGGCACTGTTATAAAATCAATTTGGTGTACTCTGTGTGACTTTTCAATGACACACACAAAGTTTGGTGTTAATATGCCAAAGCATTCCAGAGATGCAGCCTAAAGTGTCATTTTGTCATTGTGCCTCAACTTTGTCGCTTTGGTATGCGAAAACGGTTTTGTCTATCGACACAAAATCCATAACTTTGAGTCAGCATAGTCAGAAGATCATTTGATTCGAATTTGGTGAAAATCGGACATATGGTTGATGAGGAGTTCGAAAAAGTATGTTTTCAACATAAATCAAAATGGCGGACCGGAAGTTCAGCTTACTATGGTATATTTGGTATCTATGTTATCGGCATAAGCCAGGGAATATTTTGAGCCCAGTTTCATTCAAATAGGCTAATGCAATAAAAAGTTATTAGCATTTTAAAAAGTGTAATTATTCATAGTTAATGAATGGTTCATTACTCTTGACCAATAGGTGGCGCTGTTACCAAATTTATGTGGCATGGTCATTGTGAGGTGGCGATGACACATACAAAGTTTGGTGCAAAAATGTCAAAGCGTTGCAGAGATACAGCCTCAAATGCATTTTGGCACCCTTCCAGCAAATTCGTTGATGCGCTAAATCAGAACCGTTTTGTATATCGACACGAAATCCATAACTTTTTGCCAGCATGGTCTGAAGATGATTCACGTCAAATTTGGTGAAAATCGGACTAACGGTCTAGGAGGAGTTCGAAAAAGTAGGTTTTCATCATTAATCAAAATGGCGGACAGGAAGTATGGCCAATTTTGGCATAATCGGTATCTATGTTCTCGGCATGACCCATAGAATACGGGGAAACCATTTGCATTTCAATTGTCTAATTTACTCAAAAGTTATTAGCATTTTTGTGATAATTCATTATAACTCTTGACCACAAGGTGGCGCTGCCACCAAACTTTTTGAGTACCTTCAGGGCATGGAGCCGAATATTTTTGTAATTATTTGCGAAACGATACGATGCTGCATTGAAAAAATACAGCATTTTAAAACATAATTCAAAATGGCCGACGCCTAAAATGGCTGACACGGGAAATTTGCATATCATACGACTCGACATGACTCACTGAATCTAAAGGGACCAATTGTGTGATTTTTGGCCAAACCATTCAGAAGATATAAGCCAAAATATGCATTTTTCATATCTCCTGACCACTAGGTGGCGCTGTGTCGAAACACTGCAGGTAGTCTCAGGTCATGTTTATTATAACACACACCAAGTTTGGTCTCAATATGCCAAACCGTTGCTGAGATATAGCCTGAAGTGCATTTTTGCGTGCTTTTCGTCAAATTTGTTTACGTGTCATTCGACAACGGTTGGACGAATCAACTTGAATTCCATAACTTTTTGCCAGCATGGTCTGAAGATGATCTGAGCCAATTTTCGTGGCAATCGGACTAACCGTCTAGGACGAGTTCGAAAAAGTAGGTTTTTCGAATAATTGAAAATAGCGAAAAAACTAAACCTTGCGATTTTTGAATTTTGGGGTTCATTCGACTTGGCATGAGCCAAGGATTCAGAGGAAAAAAGAATTTCCATTTTCTGGCTTACGGTTCAAAAGTTATTAGCATACAAACATTGAAAGTTTGGACAAGTGGTGGCGCTAGAGAGTAGGAGTTAGAGACTTCAAATTAGCTATAGTTAATGGAGGGTCTGTCCTCTATCAGTGTGCCAAATTATACAACTTTCCCGCAATCGGTTCTATGGGCTGCCATAGACTTGCGGCGGAAGAAGAAGAAGAAGAAGAAGAAGAAGAAGCAGAATAATAATAACGCCAACGATTACAATAGGTGCCTACGCACCTTCGGTGCTTGGCCCCTAAATATAGCTGCAAGCAGCAATTACGGGGCCAAGCACTCCAACGGCAAATGTAGTAGCTAAGCATCGCATAAAGCATCACACCAAATACATTAATGAGCAATAACAGCAATTTTGGAATTATTGTATTTGAAATGGCAAAAAAAAAAAAAACACCAATACCACCTCTAGTAGCATGATTACTTGGTTTATCAAGCTTGACCAATAGGTGACACTGTTATAAAATCAATTTGGTGTACTCTGTGTGTCTTTTCAATGACACACACAAAGTTTGGTGTCAATATGCCAAAGCATTCCAGGGATACAGCCTCAAGTGTCATTTTCTCATTGTGCCTCAAATTCGTCGATGTGGTATGCGAAAACGGTTTTGTCTATCGACTCAAAATCCATAACTTTGAATCAGTATAGCCTGAAGATCATTTGATTCGAATTTGGTGAAAATCGGACATACGGTTGATCAGGAGTTCGAAAAAGTATGTTTTCAACATAAATCAAAATGGCGGACCGGAAGTTCAGCTTACCGTGGTATATTTGGTATCTATGTTATCGGCATAAGCCAGGGAATATTTTGAGCCCAGTTTCCTTCAAATAGGCTAATGCATTAAAAAGTTATTAGCATTTTAAAAAGTGTAATTACTCATGGTTAATGAATGGTTTATTACTCTTGACCAATAGGTGGCGCTGTTACCAAATTTATGTGGCATGGTCAGTGTGAGGTGGCGATGACACATACAAAGTTTGGTGCAAATATGTCAAAGTGTTGCAGAGATACAGCCTCAAATGCATTTTGGCACCCTTCCAGCAAATTCGTTGATGCGCTAAATGAGAACCGTTACGTATATCGACACAAAATCCATAACTTTTTGCCAGCATGGTCTGAAGATGATGCACGTCAAATTTGGTGAAAATTGGGCTAACGGTCTAGGAGGAGTTCGAAAAAGTAGGTTTTCACCATTAAGCAAAATGGCGGACAGGAAGTAAGGCCAATTTTCACATTATTGGTATCAATACTCTCGGCATGACCCACAGAATATAGCGAGACCATTTTAATTTTAATAGACTAATTTATTCAAAAGTTATTAGCATTTATGTGATATTTCATTATAACTATTGGCCACAAGGTGGCGCTGCCACCAAACTTTTTGAGTACCTTCAGGGCATGGAGCCGAATATTTTTGTAATTATTTGCGAAACGATACGATGCTGCGTTCAAAAAATACAGCATTTTAAATCATAATTCAAAATGGCCGACGCCTAAAATGGCCGACACAGGAAAATTGGATATCATTTGACTCGACATGACTCACTGAATCTAAAGAGACCAGTTGTGTGATATTTGGCCAAACCATTCAGTAGTTATAAGCCAAAATATGCATTTTTCATATCTCCTGACCACTAGGTGGCGCTGTGTCGAAACACTGCAGGTAGTCTCAGTTCATGCTTGTTATAACACACGCCAAGTTTGGTCTCAATATGACAAACCGTTGCCGGGATATAGCCTCACGTGCATGTTTGCGTGCTTTTCGTCAAATTTGTTTACGTGTCATTCGACAACAGTTGGACGAATCAACTTGAATTCCATAACTTTTTGCCAGCATGGTCTGAAGATGATCTGAGCCAATTTTCGTGGCAATCGGACTAACCGTCTAGGACGAGTTCGAAAAAGTAGGTTTTTCGAATAATTGAAAATAGCGAAAAAACTAAACCTTGCGATTTTTGAATTTTGGGGTTCATTCGACTTGGCATGAGCCAAGGATTCAGAGGAAAAAAGAATTTCCATTTTCTGGCTTACGGTTCAAAAGTTATTAGCATACAAACATTGAAAGTTTGGACAAGTGGTGGCGCTAGAGAGTAGGAGATAGAGACTTCAAATTTGCTATAGTTAATGTTGGGACTGTCCTCTATCAGTGTGCCAAATTATACAACTTTCCCGCAATCGGTTCTATGGGCTGCCATAGACTTGCGGCGGAAGAAGAAGAAGAAGAAGAAGAAGAAGAATAATAATAACGCCAACGATTACAATAGGTGCCTACGCACCTTCGGTGCTTGGCCCCTAATAATAAGAACGCCAACAAAAACAAGAGGGTCCTACGCACCTTCGGTGCTTGGCCCCTAATAATAAGAACGCCAACAAAAACAAGAGGGTCCTACGCACCTTCGGTGCTTGGCCCCTAAAAATTCCATATATTTCAAGCAAATAAAACAAAGAAATATAAAATGTGCAATACCAAAACATGTATATTTTAGAGCTTATTTTTCAGACAAAAAAATCCTTTCAGCATTTAAAAAAAAAAGTTAAGCTTTGTCCTATCCATTACTATTCAGGAAATGACAAAATCAATGACCAGTGTATCAGAGAGGAAGTCTGAGAGCAGCAGAATGTAACAGGAAGTGTTAGGTGGACACTCACATCCTGTTCTGAAGTCACTGATTGGGAGGAAGTGGGGATGTCCGTCTTCTGAGGTGTGGTGTCCATATCACCGACGGAGCTCGTCTGAGGGAAACACCACAGTTGGGAAACAGCTCAAAATGTGTATGCATCATTCGCTGGGGGTTATTTTTATGGGCAGTAGATGAGTTCAAAAGCTTTAAAAACAGACTTTGGTTTCCTCAAAATGCTACTACACTAACAGACTCAAGTGACGCAAACATTATCACAATGGGACAGAGATCACTCATAACTAAGGAGTGTTCAGAAGTCATGTGCTTACTCATGAAAGTCATGAGCACAAGGTTTATACCTATTAATACAATATTATAATACAAATGACAGTGCTGTTTAAAATTATTGTGAAAGCAAACTATGGTATTGGTATATCGTTACACTCTTAGTGTTAAGTCTCTCATCCAAAACATGAGCAAACAGCGTATTTTGTCTTAGGAAACACTAATGAATCCTATGCCATCTATAATTCAACTTCAGATGCATTTGTAAACACAAATGCACCATCCTTGGCTAACATTATCTGCAATTGAGCCCCAAAATTATGCACAAATAATACTTACCAAGCACAATACAATACAAAACATACTGATATGGTCAAACTCTATATCTATGCAACGTGAATGCACAGTAGTATCAAATAAGGATGAAATTTAAGATGCACAAAGACTGGCAGGTAATGAAAATACATACAAAATTAATTGACATCACTTTTAACTTCATTATTTTCATGTTCAATTAGCTTACCATCATCACCTATATTGGTAGGTTATAAATATTAATGAAAAATCTCCCACATTTTAATCAGCTTTCATTCATTTTATTTCATTTGATTCATTTTACAGCTGGTTGCCTTAGCCATTCATTCTGAATTATGGATGTGTATTGTCCTAGTGGGCTCTAAGAGTTAACTAATGGCTTAGTGCATGTGCAGACTTGACTAATGGAGGGTAACGTTATTAACATTAGCCGTTTAAGAGGTTAGAAGGCAGTGGGAAGGTGGTTAATACTAACTGCTGGATGCTAAATGTGAGTCTCTAACGTTAAGCACCTACAATTAGACTCAATTGATTCTAGGGTCTGGATGCAATATGGCAGAGGAACACAGTCAGCAGACAAAATAGATGTAACAAACTGAAGGGGGTGCTGGTTATTCTGAATGCAAGTTGTATGGTCAATGTCTGGCCTTAAATGGTGAGTCAAACATGATTAACATATAGTAAGTAACATGAGTGCTGTTTATTTAGACAAACATTAGATGAACTTTGTCTGCGGACAGATCACTCCTGCCAAAGTTAAATATCAAAGGGAGGGAGGACCCTTGTTCAGCAAACTTACTTCATCCCAAAATGCAAGCAGAGAAGATGCGGATGAGGAGGAGACAGATTCCTTTTGTTAAGGGAACAAAAATAAGATGACAGGTGACACAGCTTTTGTCTTTATGAACTTTCCCTATAATCCCACGAGTTTCAAAAATACAACTGTCCGGTTGAGTTGGTCTCTGATTAGGCAAATCAAAGCATGATGGACCATTTGGCCATGAACTGAACTGACTCTGTGACTGTAGTAAATCCATCGGCTACTGTTCCAATGTAAACTGTGACTGAAAGCTACATAATAACTGTTGCGAGTCGGTGATTTCAGGATGAGGCAGGGCAGGAAGCCTCATATCACACCAGGCTACGGTCAACATGGGACTTGCTCTTGAGCTCAAAAGCAGCAGGAACTGACTGCGTGATATGTGTTTTTGAACTTGATATAGCATCTGAAATCAAAGCTGGAAACTCCAGACAGGTAAAAGGGGGATAATTAATGGATCTAATTAGAATAGAACTACATGGTTAGATAGCAACAAGGTTTTTATAGAATTCCAATGACTAGGGTAATATCCTACACCCAAAAAAATGGTGACAAAAACAATTTAAATAACTTTACTTTTCAAATAAAGCCTTTCAGTTACTATCTGTGCACCTGAGACGATCAGGGACATCAGAACCAGTATCCACTATCTGCACATAAACATGTGTATGCTCCAATTTTTCCATCTGACCACTACTGACGTCACCTTTTCGTTTAGATAAAGACTCTTTTAGGTCTCTGGTTTTCTGAGGCCGGAGGACATTAGGATGATGAAATGAATGGAGAGAAGCTTGTTAATGCATGTAAGGCAGTAGCAGATGGCCAGATGCTCTCAGAAACACTCACTCTGAACGTCAGGTCATGGGTGAGGGGAGAGGTGTTGAAGTACTCAAATATGGAGTCCTGGAAGTCTGGCAGTTTCAGACCTACAGTTGAGTGGGGGGGGAAAGAAAAAAAATTCAGGCGCAATATGGAATTATAAAAGAACTGATTAATTTAACAATTGCCAGCATTTATATAAGGCTCTTTTCAGATGTTTCTTAAAAAGATGAGATAATATGCAGGTTAATGGACACTCAGTTAATCTATCATATAAATTAATATATCTATCATATAAATTAATATATATATATATATATATATATATATATATATATATATATATATATATATATAGTTTTGCATATAAAGGGCAAAGTCATAATCATCATTTTCACCTTTGTCTGATCGTGAGCGGCTCTCCTCCATCTCCTTCTTCATATTCTCGAGCTGTTCCTCCAACTCTTTGTTCTTGGCTTCTGTATCCTTCAGTTTGCTTTAGGCGAGAAAGTCCAAAAAGTTAGACTACCAGAAAAATCTGAATCATTTTAATTAATACCGTGTCCTTTCATAATGTGCACATGGGACTGAACACACAGCGTGCACCAAGCTACCTGCTATTGTGCCCAAAAGTATTCGGGTCAGTTTATTTAAACAGAAGCAGAGTCTTAGAACAGCGATCTAAAGGTCGCTTATTATAGCAGAATCAAAGACTTACCCCTCGAAAGAGATGTTGGCAGCTTTAACCTTGCGCAGCTCGTCCTGAACCAGTTGCTTGGCACGGATTTCAGCTTCCAAGGCTGACTGCAGCTCCAGACGGGCAGACATGTCCAATTTTTGACTGCGGCGCACCTTCCACAAAGGATCCTGCGAAGGAAAAGTGATGCATGTTTTAAAAAGAAGCTAGGAAAAGCAAAGCAACTTTTGTGATCAATCAGTTTGCTCCATTTTAATTTGAAGCAGTTATTAATTAAAGATAGATCATATTATGCTCGTTTAGGCACTTCTGTAGTTGTCTATGGACCATAAAATCCCGCCTCGACAGTAAGGTTGCACGATAAATCGCATGCGATATTTAATGCGCATCATTTCAGTAAAGCCGGTTCTTTAATCAGCTGTAAATCTCCATCACTTGTACGCTTTCACATGGAGCAGCATTTACTACACAGACTGACAAGATGCGAAAAACAACAACCATATTTCATGCATGCTTTGCGCAGCTTGTCAGAGAACAACGTCTCTGTGTAGTAAACGCTGCTCCATGTGAAAGCGTACAAGTGATGGAGATTTACCGCCGATTACAGAATTAAATATTGCAATTTATCGTGCAGCCCTACTCTACAGCGTCAAGAAGCAGTGCAATGATGTACTTATTCAATGTTTTGTGATCATTTTAAAAACAAGATGCTCTTCAAAAGCACAGAGAAAGCATCATGCATGGGAAAAAAAAGTGCACGCCCGACAGACTACATCACATAATTAAATAAATAAATTAAATCCTTTAAGATGCATTTCCCATAAATCCGATGGCTTATCTTAGACCTCCAACATTTTAATAGCTATTGATCGCAGCTGTCACCAAGGCTTCACTATTTACACATGTGGTGAAAAGACAACATTTGTCTCCATGAGCTATGTGGTGATGAGACGGTGCATGGCTGAAGGACAGCTGAACATTGTGGAATGAAAGAAGAGGATTCCATCCATTTCATTTCATTAAACACATGAAGGGACTGCACTCCCACAGCTGATGGGAAGTGAGAGGCCGTGAAGGTTCCTGGCAGAACTCATCAGCTTTACATTTGAGCTGCAGGTATTTTCTAGTGTGGCTCTCAAACAGCCTCACAAAAAGACCCAATACTGCAGCACTCACTCTATTATTCAAGCTTATCGAGTTAATGACTTCTCAAAGGAAAGTTAAGGGTATACACACTTGACCTCCTAAGAACAATGGAAGCAAGCTTATCCGAAATGTTTTCCATGTTATATGAACCATGATCTGCAATGAGGAGAGCTGATGCAGCATTTTCATTCATCTGTTCTTTAAAATTGAAGTTGTAAAAATCTGCCAACCCTAATAGTTTTGCAAATTATTCTTAAAGTAACCTGGACAGATGAATGACAGATTGATTGGCCAATAGCCGAGAAACAATCTTGAGCTGCGCCTTCCTTCACTGATTGGAGGTTTGATGGATACACTCACCCGCTTGGTGACCCGAGGTGCCACCACTGACCTCTGGGCTGGCATGCTTACTCCAGGGCCTTGCTGATATAGTAATTAAAGTTTACACAAAGGTATATTAATATATATATATATATATATATTAAAACCTCTATATAAAATGTTATAATAAATATAGATTTTGGGGATAGTATTTTTTTATGTTTTTGAAAGTCTCTGTATTTGTTCCATATAATACTGCAATTTAGTCGAGTATTATTACCATTTTTAATTTTCTTTTATATTTAAATATATTTTAACGTCATTTACTCCTGTGGTGTGAATTTTCAGCATCATTGATCCAGTCTTCAGTGTCACATGATCTTCAAGCAATTATTTGAATATACTGATTTGCTGCTCAATAAACATTTCTAATTATTATTAATGTTAAATCCGTTGTGGTGTTTTATTTTTTATTTTTTTCAAAAAAATGTATGAATTGACAGTTCAAAAGAGCAGCATTTGTTTGAAATAGAAGATTTTACTGACCCTGAACTTTTAAACAGTTGTGTATTTTTAAACTGAACTGCCTATTAAACTGATTCCTTAAACTGATCGAGCGGGAAGTAATGTTAAGTCACATTCCAACAAGAAATGTCTGTATTTAGTTTGTTAAGAAATTATCTTAAAAAATTGACAAAACCACAACATGCCATTGTAATCAATTCAATCTGTGATTTAACTCTATGACCCAAACACAGGACGTTTACGGCAGACTTCACCAATAGCCAGAGTCTGTTGACTTCTATTTGTACCATATCCTGTAGCAACCCTGCAATTAAGCCAATTTGTTCAATTTGAGAATTACCGACTTTGACCACATCTTTTGAACGGTGGCTTCAACCCAAACCTTCGGGCCTGTGAATCAATAGTTCTCATCAGTACATCCCACTATGGCAATAACAAAGAGCACTTTCAAAAGGGGAAAGTCACTAATGCCAGTCTCCTACAGTCTGTCTTCAACCTCCTTAGAAAAGGATATTAAATCAAATGTGACCTCCTACACCTACAACATTAACATGTCACTTCCCTTTAATCAATTTTCATTAGTTTTGCTATTTAAAGTAAATCTAATATTACTGTGCTACGCCTCAAAGGAGTTAAAGAGAGAGCGAGACGGAGCTTTCCACTGACAAAATTAGAAGTCTCACTCTATCATAACAGATGTCCTATAAATCCCTATAAACTAAAACTGGAGCATAACAGCAGATCAGCTGGTTGAAGCTTGATTATTCCCTTCTATTCACTTTGACTCAAAGTTAGTGATGTTTACCAGCGTTCTGGATCCCAGACTAGAGCTACGCAGAGTCTCCAACTCTTCCGTCATCTTGGAGGCCAGAGCTTGAAGGTAGCCACGTGCATCTTTCTCATCGCTCACCCTACAAAACAAACACCATTGTAAATTTGTCTATTTGACCACAATGTCACCAAACCAAGGCATATATTTTATTGCAACTCAAGATATAATTCACTCAAAAATCATTATGTGTTCCACTAAAGAGAAACGAGATCTTTTATTTTTGGTGAATTATCCCTTTAGTATAAAGTATTTTCATTGGCTACATAAGAGTCACATTCAAGTGAATGTGAGGGAGTGCTTTCTTACCATTGGATGATCTCAGCGATCTGTGCTTCCCAATGCGCTACGCTCTCTTTCTTCGATGCCAGATCCTGGAGCTCGTCCTCCAGCTGCCTGTTCTGAGCCGTCAGCTTGTCCACAAAATTGCAAAGCTGCAGAGGAGGAGATTTACGGATCAGTGTCAAGGATTGAATATTACTCCAAAAACTGATACTCAGTGTGGCCTCCTGCAATATGAAATATGGTGTCCTACCCTGTCTGTTTCTAAAGTGAGTTTACGGTTTTCCTCACGTTCACGTTCATACTTCTCCTTCAGAGCACTCATGGCCTCATCCATCTCAGTTTGCCTGTGGGTACAGAAATAGGTCTGGAATTAGTGATCATGAGTATTTTTTTATTTTTTTAATTGCTAAAGACAGCTCTAACAACACTATTTTTAAATATCATTACAATATAGTTTAGTGTTTTTTGTATTTTTGCTCAAATAAACGCTGTCTTGATATGCATAAGAGACTTTATGTGTGCAGCATGACTTTAACAATGTATGCAGTATTTATTCTGCAAAAAGATTTACATGCAAATTATTTTCTTAGATTTAAGCCAATTCTAACAACCTCACTGGGGTTCAATATCAGCCAAATAATCAACCTGGCCAATACATTTGTCTATCACTAGCTGGAATCAAATCTTTTTGGTGTCAACCCACGACCTGGACAGGTGAAAGTACAGTACCGCTCTCTCTTGGCCTTTTCCAGTTTGTCTTTGAGCACCAGCAGCTCTTTGTGCAGTGACAGCTGTTGACCCTCAGAGTCATGGAGCTCCTTCCTCATGTTCTTCAGCTCTGTAGTGTGGCTGGCATCACGTCTCACCAGCTCCTCCTCATAGAACAGCACCTTCTTATCCAGCTCTGACTTCAGCTTGGTGAGCTCCTGCTGGGTCTCTGAACTGGGACCTGAGGCACGACCCGTTCCCTGCTTGACCTGAGAAAGAAACTATCTGAGTGAGAGACATCCAGAAACAGCAGAGAATTTACATTTATTCCAGTAATCAACGGGTTAATTTACTACGATTAAAATTATTTTAATCAATATAGAGCCCTACAACTATATACAAACATAATGGAGAGCACAGAAAGAGGAGTGAGCAAAGAGGCAAAGGAGAGAGTCTTCTTGACTTGCATGCAGCAGGAAAAAACAAAGGAGAAACATCTTGCTAAAAATAATCCCAAAGGATATCCTACACATAAAGGGAGCAAAAAGAAAGACAGGAGGGAAAGCAAGGTGACGTATGAGGTTAACAAAGTGGAAGACAGTAGAGAGGTAGAAGAAACCCCTGAGAAAGGTAAAGAAAAGCTGAAGGAAGAGGAAAATGAGAATCTGAAAGAACCTGTCAAAAACACGCCATATTAAAATTGGCTTTTAATGTACACATTGATAAGTTACTGAATAGACATAGACCAAAATTTGGGTTATTTTTTAATTTAAAAAACTGCTTTCCTTATGAGGCTAGAAGGAAATTAGTGGAGAGTAGCTTTTCATCTGTATTTGATTGTGGTATGCTCGTGTATTTATATGCATCTTCATCATTATTAAGCGGGGTAACGTGATTATGTTTTGCTTGTGGTGCAGATTCACGTACTCATAATTGTATACTTTACAAATCATTGGAATGGACTTCTTTATATTATGGGAGGAAGCTGCATATGTCATGTATATGTTCATTGTTAAGGCACTGTTAGACAAGTTGCCTTCTTATACTTTCAAATCACCCAATAGTTACTGTACTAGAATCTCAATCGTACATTCAGTTAAAACTTCTAAAGCTATGCTCTGAATTAGGAAAATGTGGTTTGTTTCTTTTCATGCCCCCTGGGCTTGGAGTGATCTGTAAACTTGGCTGAAGTCAGTAGAGAGGCAGTGTATGAATGAGTGACCTCTGACCTTGAGCGTCTCCAGCTCACTCTCCAGCTGTTTAGAGTAGACTTTCACTGTGCTCTCTGAGCTTGCGCTCCTTAGAGGCTTCGGCACACGCATCCTCCAGCTGAGACTCCAGCTATTACACACACACACACACACATAAGAAAAACAATCAATATTGGGGGGGGGACTTGGATTTGTATAGACATTCTCATAAACCCTTCAAACTTGACCTAATTTCCACTGCACACACCCCTAGAGATGCCATGTCTTTGAGCACTAAAAAGATCCTGACATCAAGAACAACAATTTAGTTCGCCCCAAGACACTTCCGCCTTGTGCATGGGCGAGAAAGAAAAGAAACATAAAAGAGAAGAGTGTATAAATAGGGGAGGGTCTCAATCCAGCTGCAGTCAGCACTGCGGTCAGTGTCGCTCATCTGGCTCGAGTTAGTCACTGAGGTCCAGAGGAGGTCATGGGGTCCGTGAGTCCGGAGGGGGCGGGACTGGGTGTGAAGACATTCCTGCTGTCGTCTAGGGAGGTTTGGAGCTGTTGAGCCTGTCTCTCTCTGGAGGGTGGCTGATGAACTTCAAAAATGTGGAGCATTGCATGGCCTTATTTTCATCTGACTGTGTCCTCCGTCAGCCTCGGGGGTGTGAACATGATGATGCGGAGTAATAAGCACTGCACGGCACAGGTTCAGGATACCAGGATGACACATGCAGCATAAATACGTCTTCCTGATTGAAAGCCCCTGACAATTCATCTCCATTTACTTTAAAAACAGATCCAAAACAGCCATAACATTACAAGACGGGGCAGCGTGACCCCGTTCAATCATCCTGCTCACCTCTTTGCGGGCCTTCTCTGTTTTGCGGATGTCCTGGCGCATGGCGTCGATCTTTTGCATCACCACCTCCATCTCCTCCTCCTTGTCCCGCAGCTGTCTCGACAGACGCTGTTTCTGTGAGCGCAGCTCGGCCATGCGCTCGTTCAGCTCCGAAAACTCCTGCATGGCCAGCTTCCTCTGCTGGTGGGCGTCCTTCAGCTCCTTGGTCTGAGACTTCAGGCGATCCAGAGACTCCACCAGTTGCTGGAAAGAGAGAGCAAGAGAAATGGATGAACTGGGATGGAGGGATGAGATCAGAACACCAGAAGATGTGAAAACGATCACACCGAGTGTGCGAGAGAGGAGCAGTGGAAGGAGAGAACGAGAAAAGAGCGGCAGCGCCTGGAGAGAAAGGACTGAAAAGAGGCTGAGTGAGAAATAGAAATCATCAAGAGGATTGGGAACACACGCTCGTAAGGAGAAACGAACACAGACAAATCTTACAGGAAGTATTTTTGACTGAAAACAGGCTGCCACGGAGAGCTTCGGCGTACTTCGGGTACAAGTCAACCCAGGGCTCTGGGTCAACAGTCAAGTGGAACGGCTCGATTAGCTAAAAATGTGAAACGTGGTGAGAATCTTGACCTGCCCTGTGTGAGGGGGTGATGACATTAATCTTAATGAAGCAGGCCAGTGTTTATGAACTTCCTGAAGAGGACATGTAATCTTCAGCACGAGGACAGGAGAACTGTTCTTTGCCAATTATGTTATCTGTTTCATGCAAAGTATACGGCAAACTCATTCTTAAGGAGTTCAAGTGGATTTTTACATCTCAGTATCTTTGCACAGCAGAGTTGAGAACTGAGATCCTGTTCTTATTCTAAACAGCTTCAGTTTTTTTATAAGCATTGATTTTAATTAATTAAAACCATACAGCGCTATCTTTTTAGTGAATCAAACAAAAGTTTTTTACATTTAAGACAAACTGCAGGTGCAGCAGATATTTTCTTTCTTATAGTGACCTACACCTGAGAGTAGCAGATTACTGACAAAGACAAAACGTGGGGTACATATCTATTAGCTATAAATTGGATTTTAAGAGGGTGTATACATTTTCAAAATGTTTGTTTCGCAACATACAAAAAGAATCGTTATAATGGAACTGTTAGAGCTCGTTAAAATCGTAAAGACAACCAGACACGCCTTTTGGTTGTCATCCAGGAAGGAATCTGAACAAATGTTTATGGGGCTGAATTTGTGAGCATAATTTCTCTTATTACAAGAAAGCGGTTCTTGCATACAGGAATGGCTGGTAATTCAGCTCTCCAGTCACCCATACCTTATGGATATCCTCTTTCTCCAGCTTTAGAGCTTTAACTTGCTTGTCCAGTGCCTTTAGTTTGGAGGAGGAACTTTCAAAGTCCTGTCGAAGAGTCACTGCCTCCTCGAGCTGGTGCTCCAGCCTATCAGAGTCTGGGGAGGGGAAGTCACACATTCAAGTTAGCTTGAATGTTACGGATTATCTGACACAAATGCCCAGCCAAATAAGCAAATTAGGCAATTCTGACGCGAGGAAGTGGTGTTGACTTGCAAACACAAAGACTTATGAGTGACCAAAGTTAATCTATAACATAGTGCGTGTATGTAGTGCTTTGACATGACTCATAACAGACTTTATCATATCATATATCCATTGGCAATGATTGGGAGACCCATTACCTGCCAGTTTCTTTTTTAGCCGATCGATTTCCTCATTGAGTTTTTTAATCTCTCGATCACGACCAAGTGTGCCGGCCCCACGCCCAGAGCCATGGAGGGACTGAACAGCCTGAGTGGATTCTAGAAAATCATGTGTGGAACAAACAATCAGTATATACTCAGAATACATTTCACTGATGGATTTACAAAATTAATCAGAACTGCTAACTAGGGCTGCATGATATTGGGAAAAAATGACATTGCGATATTTTATTTTTCTGCGATATATAATGCGATATGAAATCTAATTTTTTCTTACAAACAAAAATGGGCTTGCTCAAGCGCGCTCTCTCTCTCTCTCGCGCTCTGTCTCTCTCTCTGGCGCGCGCTCTTTCTCTCTGCTCTGTCAAACTGACAGGACTTAAAAACACATGCAAATGATAAACTTTCACTCTATGATGGTTAAGCTGTGCAATTAATCCGCAAATCACATTCGTCAAGGGCCGGGGAGCAGCTGGCCCGTACAGTTAATGAATAACGGATCAACTACGACAGCCTACATCGCACATCCTGCGATGTGACTATTGTGGATTCGTACATCATCGATGATTAAATGACACATCATGCAGCCCTACAGCTAACACTAAAAATAAAATATAACAATAGTTTTAAAGTGATAATTCTGCGTCATTTGCTCACCCTTGTTTCCTTTCAAATCTATAAGACTTTTGTTCATTTTTTAAACACAAATGGAGATATTTGAATGAAACCTGAGAGGTTACGTTGCTACATTGAAGTCAACATCACCAAAATGTTGTTGTTTCAAAAAGTTCATAAAGAGATTGCAAAAATTTATATGAATCAAACCAATAAATCCAAGGTTTATGAAGAGACACCTTCACTTTATATGAA
>NC_039287.1:10583684-10646470 GCF_003368295.1 Carassius auratus | reverse complement strand
ATTTTATACTAAAATACCATTAACGTTTTGTTGGAGTGTAAAATCTCATAATTTTACAGTAAAAAAAAAAAAAAAAAAAGTAAATTGTCCGAATTCCCAGTGTGACAGCACTCACATTTGATGTTTATCATTGACAACCGTTTTTTTCTTCTTAGTTTGTTCTTATCAGTTATGTAGATCTTATGTTGTTAAATTATATATATTATATATATAATATATATATATATATATATATATATATGACACTGTGCACTTTTTGCATACACCGTCTACATATTATATCTCTGTTTGTTTGGTGGTTCTAAGTACAAAAGGTACAAACAGATACTACTTCAGTAGGTTGGTATATTAACATTATATACACATACACTTTTATTATTTATACATTTACTGTATATACAGGTGTAAATTTAAATATGTAAAACCTAAAGTGATGATACCGTATTTTTATTATTATTTAATTTTATATTATTATTTTTTTTTACTGTGAAGTTCTGGCAAACACAGCTGCCTTATTCCCCATACATTTCACTCATTTGTGTTGTTGCTTGATAAAACTGTTTTATCAAATAATAAAATGACAGTCTAACCACTGTTTCTTGGCAACAGGACAAATAAGACACTCCCAGTAAAACAAATTGGATAAAATGGTTTGGGGAAGGGAAATGAACAGCATGGATATAATTTTTCCAGTCATTTAGAACACTGTAGTGCCCCAAAGGAAGTGGTCCATATGGCGGTCCAAAATTAAATTTATGTGGGTAGATTTATTTATTTTCAATTGTATCATATGTAAAAGAGCAGGTTGTGTATTTTGATAAACATTTCCTTTTGTGTTCCATGAAGAAAAAGTCACACAAGTTTGACAGATGATAACGGTTTAAAGTGAATGAATTTGCAACATAAGATTTTATGCAGTATACTTACAGGCTCAAATTGTGAAACTCACATATTAAATAAATTCATTGCATACAGACTGAAGTAGTTTAAGTCTTTGGTTCTTTTAATTGTGATGATCTTGGCTCACATTTAACAAAAGTCCACCAATTAACAATCTCAACAAAATAGAATACTTCATTCAATTTTTAGTGAATTGTTGACCTTCTGGAAAGTATGTTCATTTACTCTACATGTATTACTTGGTAGGGGCTCCTTTTGCTTTAATTACTGCCTCAGTTTGGCATGGCATGGCGATGATCAGTTTGTGGCACTGCTGAGGTAGTATGGAAACCCAGGTTTGTTTGACAGTGACCTTCAGTTCATCTGCATTTTTTGTTCTCTTGTTTCTCATTTTCCTCTTGACAATACCCCATAGATTCTCTCTGGGTTCAGGTCTGGTGAGTTTGCTGGCCAGTCAAGCACACCAACTATGACTGCCAAATTTTGTCAGGATCCTCAAAAAGTTGGGTCAGCAGAAGGAAGCATGAGGTGCTCCAAAATTTCTTGGTAAATGGGTGAAGTGACTTTGGTTTTCAAAAACCAACACAGCAGATGACATTGCACCCCCAAATTATCACAGACTGTGGGAAACTTAACACTGGACTTCAAGCAAACTTGTGCTATCGAGCTTCTCCCACCCTTCCTCCAGACTCTAGGACCTTGGTTTCCAAATGAAATACAAAACTTGCTCTCATCTGAAAAGAAGACTTTGGACCACTGGGCAACAATCCAGTTCTTCTTCTCCTTAGCCCAGGTAGATGCCTCTGACATTGTCTTTGGTTCAGCAAATTCCTTGACACATCTGTGTTGGTGGCTGTTGATGCCTTGATCCCAGCCTCAGTCCATTCCTTTGTTCACTCATATTCTTGAATCGATTTTGCTTTACAATCCTCATAAGGCTGTGGTTCCTTCGGTTGGTTGTGCATTCTTTCTCTTCCACACTTTTTCCTTTCACCTCAACTTTCTGTTAACATGCTTGCATACAGCACTCTGTGAACGACAAGGATTCTTTGGCAATGAATGTTTGTGGGCTTACCCTCCTTGTGAAGGGTGTCAATGATTGTCTTCTGGACAACTGTCAGATCAGCAGTCTTCCCCATGATTGTGTAGCCTAGGAACCAAACTGAGAGACCATTTTGAAGGCTTCGGAAACCCTTTGCCAGGTGTTTTGAGTTGATTAGCTGAATTGCATGTCACCATATTCTAATTTGTTGAGATCGTGAATTGGTGGGTTTTTGTTTAATGTGGAGCCAAAATCATCACAATAAAATAACTTAAACTACTTCAGTTTGTGTCCATTATTTATTTATTTAATACACGAGTCACAATTTGAGTTGAATTACTGAAATAAAATGAACTTTTCCATGACATTCTAATTTATGAAATGCACCTGTATTTATTTATTTAGGGAAGTTGCATCCAAAAAAATCCACTTGGGCTCAACAATCTGAGGAGTCATGATCAAATAAGCATAATGCTTTCGAAAGAAAGTAAGATGATAACTTGTCTACCAGGTGAAATAAAGCATTACACCTACTGCCTTACAGAATACAGAGATTAAAAAACATATGTACTGGTTATAGAATAAATGAATGATGTTGTCTTACTTGTTCCACTTGCTTATGCTCATTGGGCGTGAGAGTGATGGCCACGTCCTCCTTGTTCAAAGTCCCGCTGGCTTTTCAATCCTGGGTGTCAGATTTGGGCTTCGGCTGAAGAAGCTGAGAAAACTGAGGGACTGTGGACTGTTTGCTTGGGTCTCTTCATTATACAGAGCTGGACAGCCCAGCTAAAAACAGCATGAGAGGATCAGGCCCCTTTTGTTAGTGTGTCTTTGTTTGTTGCTTATGGTCTAACACTGAACATTGGCAAAGAAAACATTGTGAGGAAAAACGAAAATTGTCCCACAACAGAGTTCCCTGATCAAGGGTCATAGTTTTCTTCCCACAGTGAAAAGTTTTCTGTTCCTTCAGTTATCCAAACGCACCACAAATGTTCATCCCTGAAAAGAAAAACATGAACAGAATTAGGAAATGCTAAAGTAAGAAAACATCTCTAAGTGGACATCCATTTAAAGCATCCATTTAAACAAGTTAGTTATGCTCACCAAGGCTGTATTTATTTGCCATTTACAGTTATGCAGTGAAATATTATTACAATTAAAAATGACTCTTTTCTGTTTGAATATATTTTTCAAATGTAATTATCCCTCAATTTTCAGAATAATTACTCCAGTCTTCAGTGTCACATGATCCTTCAGAAATCATTCTAATATGCTGATTTGCTGCTCAAGAAACATTTATTATCAATGTAGAAAACAGTTGTGCTGCTCTATATTTTTGTTTATTTTTCTGCATTCTTTGATGCATACAAAGTTCAAAAATTTCAAAAAATAAATCTTGTGTAATGTCCTCACTTTTATACATTTAATGTTCCTTGCTAAAATAAAAGAATAAATTTTCTTTAAAATAAATAAATAAATAAATAAATAGAATCATCATGTCATTGACCCTGCAAACAATTTCCCAAAAAAAAAAAAAAAAAGTGACGTGACATTCAGCCAAGTATGGTGACCCATACTCAGAATTCGTGCTCTGCATTTAACCATCAGAAGTGCACACACAAAGAGCAGTGAACACACACACACACACTGTGAGCACACACCCGAAGCAGTGGGAAACCATCAGCCCTAAAAACTATTCCCATCTTGTTTCTCATTTCCAAAGCAGGTGTGACTAATTAATAAACTACAAAGACCCCGATTATCGCCTAAGTTTACTGTATACTACTGTATTCCACCAACACACAAAGACACCTGCATAGTGCATAACTGAGAGGGAGTTATTGTGTATATCTAATATATAAATATCAGATTAAAAACTTTCTAGATATTCAAATATTTTAATATTAAAAGTAGTAAAACTTGCACTGAAATAAAAAAAAACTTAAGCTAAATAAATTATTAAAAAAAACTAAAACTAATAAAACTGACAATAGCACAAAACAAAATTACTACCATTTGCTACTGTAACTTAAAATATAAAAATGTAAATCTTTCCAAATATTGTTTTATCTACAATCGTAAATAAATTATACTAAAATAACAATGCATTTAACAAGTTTTTCAGTTCTTCTGCTAGTTATATAAGAATGCTTCAAGAATACAAATTCTTCAATTTGCTAATGCTAATGCTGCAATAATAAAATTAACAATAGAAAGCATATAATCATGAGGATCAATTTTCGTTCAGGCTTTAGAAACACAGCGTTGCAAAGGGGAAACATTCTGACAAGGTCTCACATTTAATAAGAATAAATTTGACATTAAATGGTATTGCCTATTAAGCTACTTAGTACTTTAGGGTTACGTTCATTAAACATAAAATGGTCATGAGAGAAAATCAGTGACTTATTCTTTTTGTGGAAACAACTGCATTTCTTAAAGATTATCCATGCTAAAAACAATCTTGAGATACATTTATTTCTAAAGTTATACATATTAAATACCTGGGCCAAAAAAAAAAAAAAAAAAAAAAAAAAATTCAAGATTCTCAACAGAACAGAAACCAATAAAGATGAGAGACATTCGCTTAATTTCAATGTCATTCAACACACTGACAAGCAGGGTTTTAAAATGCACTGGACCAAGATTTAACCACAAAAGAAAGCATTATGCAATTATAATGGAGTTCAAAGCTTGTTTTTAATGCTTACATGATACATTAACTAACGACTTGTTAGAGTATCTGGCATGCATAAATACTTTTATTGTGCACATTGCAATGGGCGTCAATGATGAGATAGAGCTCAAATGTGTATTATAGCTTCTCTGGTCGTAGAGAAAAATCCTGTGGCTGAGATCTTTGGATTGCCTTCGGTGTGTTTTCTTTCTCTCAGGACTATTCCTGGACATGCACTCAGCAGTTTTCTTGTTTGACCACATTAAGCAAACTGGGCAACAATTTGGCAAACCAAAAATATCAAAGGCCGATGCAATGCAATCATAGCTGTGTTTATAATATATCAGTCTCTTTTGAAGATATCTCATTAATATCCTGACTAACAACTCAAGAAAACATCGTGGGTTCGTGGCAATGCCGTTTAGGGCGTTATATGAGGACACACCTCCACATTTGGGCCACGAGTGGTCCGTCATTTACATCAACTGTTACTTCAAGGATACAGGACGGACCTTTATATTACATGTATTTACGTACAGAATCTCACGCACTTCATACGACCTCTCGGTTGTGCTGAACTGTGTCTGTTTAGCGCCACTTTAAATCTAATGCACTAAAATAATTTGTCTAATTTCAGAATTTGTAATAATTAATCAGAAGGTCTGACCAGGGCATCACAGCACTGCAGGGAGTGGCAATGTTATTACGTATTGCCGTTCCCCCTGCCAAATAATATACTTTTATGCTTAAATGCAGCTTATAATACCCGAACGCATGAGGAGAAAAACATCCTCGGACTTAAAGATAATAATAATAATTGAATGTAATCGGTCTCTTACCTCCGCTCAGTGCGTTATCAGCTCAGCGCCATCGGTTGGCTCCTCCCACTGAGCGGATGAGGACCTCTTGTAAGGAAGCGCAAGCTCTCGAGGCTCCTCCCACTGCTGTAGAACGTCGCCTATTTGCGTGTCTTTGAGTGTTTTTCTGGACTCTGGTCCAAGATTCGCCACATGATGTTGGCGAGGAAATCCCCTTGAACCCCGAGGTTCCCTCCTTAAGCTCCTCTGCTGCTTGACAGGTTGTAATGGCCTTCAGGAGATTGTGTGAATAATATTAATGTAATATATATATATATATATATATCTCATATCTCATATCTCTCATATATATATATAGTGCAATTGTAGTAAAAGTATGTTATATCTGTGTAGTAATTTAGCAAAGTATTAATTTGCAAATAAATATAATTGTCATGTCATTCTGAGACTTGAGCACCAATAATAGCAAACTATTTAATATAATGGCTACTATATTTTTTTTACATAACATTACAATAGCCTATACGTATAATTAACATTATTATTTACTAATGATAATTTGGACGACGGCTGTGTAGTTCGTATTGTTCTAATCTTATAGTAAGAAAATATTACAAAATGTATAATATAATATAATATAATATAATATAATATAATATAATATAATATAATATAATATAATATAATATAATATAATATAATATTGTTGTCATAAGCGAGATTTATTCATAGTTATTGCGCCCACAAAAAACATGAATCAAATGCGGTACAAAATTAATTTAACCTCCCTAAATCTAAATGCAGATTTTCCTTTATTTTAGCTTTAATATCGAACAACAATCCATAAAAAGAGAAATGTATAAACAGAGCAGCAACGTCCCCGGAAATGCGTAGGCGAGGAAACGGATATACGCAACGTAGCGGAAGAAAATGTATACAATGGCAATTTGGAAATCAATTAAGTTATGAAAAAAGAGCATTAATTGCCTTTCTTTGTGGTCGATGTGTTGCGGAATGGCGGACTGTGAGCAGTAGCGCCCCGTCAGACGCCGCTGTTTGCCTCGACGGGAACCGGTATTTAACGTGTCAGCTAGAAAGAACAGGTATATTTATGACATCTGCTGAGCTTGACAACAGAGCTGGAGTGGAGTGTTTAGATCTGTGTGTTGCATATCGACTGAAGAAACACACAAGCTGGGCGCTCGTGCACTTCAGTACGTGTAGCCTACTAACGTACATGAACACAGACGTGCATTCTGTTGCACTGCGAGATTAATATATATCTTTTATTTACTGTAAATGACGCAAGGCTTATTTATCTTATGTGTCACTGTAAGATTAGCATGTTAGCTCCTAGACGCGCAATGCATTTGTTAAATGAGTTGTTCTGACGTGTATATCAGTAACGTGTGTTATTTCAATGCTTTTAAAGGATATGTACCTTTGGAGAATGAGTTGATTGGTTTCGAGGGAACCCAGAGGAGGTTGCAAATAAAAAGGCTGACTGGAAGATGCCAAGAAGAAAACAACAGAATCCACAACCAGTCAAGTGTAAGCTGCTTTCTCATTTAATCTTGGTATTCGTTCACTCCTCTCACATGTTTAGTATTTGTTGGTGTTTACTAATTCAGAGAAAAAGTATGGAAATTGGTCATGTGTCTTGTTTTTTATGTGCTCTTTTATTTATGTGCTCTTGGAACCTATTACACTTGGTTACGACTTGTTGGTTATATGATTATATTTAGTTTATATATTATATATAATATAATATGAGAAATCTATTTGTATTGACAGAAACATAACAATTGCACTGCACTGTGTTTTGACTTGATTTTGAATTGTGATTTCAGGTGTCAGACAAGCTGACTGGTAGATTCTTCTGATGATTTTATATGCTGTGTGTATCCACTGTCCTTTATTTAAAAAGTTGTAATGTGTCTAACAAAAGTAGGAGTTAATTATATGTTTGTGTCAGATTAGGAAGAAATGCTGAATTTTGCCTGTAATTCATATTAATATTAAGCAATTTTAAGATTTTCAGACGAATGTGGTAAATCACTGTTATGGTAACTGAATGAATACAAATACTTGCTGTAAACATAGCCTGCTTCAAAAGTATAGGTTGTGTTCTTGTTTCTTCTTTATTAAAAAGTTGTGATTTATTTTTTTTTGTTTCGCCCAGCAGATGGCAGTAAAATTACAGTAAAGCCAGAGCCTGTTACTGCCAAGTAAATGCTGCTAGATGGGCTGTTTCTTTAACTTATCCTTCCTCTTTTGTTTTATGAAATCACATTAAAACTGTCTTGAAAAAAAAAAAAACTATTTGCCTTTGTTTATTTTTACAGTTTTTTTTCAGACATGTATAAAGCTGTTTTTTTTTTTTCATCCAAGTAATGATAATTAAAACTCAAAGTTGTGGTGTAATTTCTACCGTGACTAGCAATTTTGCCATACAATAGTTGAAATGGATGAAATATGTGTGAAGAAGAAGAAATCAACACAAATTGGGTTATTTTATGTCAGCATAAATTATAAATTATTGTATTTCCAGTCCATTTTTAATTTTGTCATATTATGAAAAATATCGTGTGAATATATTAACAGGAACCATTAAGTTATTCATTTCATGTTTTTTTTTCCCTTCACAATACATAAATTGTGGCTTGGTGTAAATGACTTATAAAATAATTAGAATTGTTATTATTATTAAAAAAAATTCCAAAGGGCGCAATTCTATGATTGTTTTGTGTTTTTTGAGAGTTATATTTATTTTAATTAGTCATTAACCCAAGAGTTATTTCAAATGAATATAATCCCACAACATGGTGTGCAGTTTACTGTAAATCTTATATTTGTATAATCATGACTTAAAAGCTTACAGCCACTGTAGGGGTTTCACATGGGTTTAGTACACATTTTTACATCCTTTTTTATATGTATTTCATCTATATCTATAAAGATGTTTTCCAATGCCATTGCAGCTGTATTTGACTTTGGACTCTTTGCTTTCAGTGGATTCTGAAGATGGTTTAGGCACTGTACGTTCAGCAAGCCTTACCTTTGAGAGCGACTTCCTCCTGGGACAAGAACTCGAGTTTTCAGATCCTGACAATGACAACAAGATCATAGGCCTGGAAAAGTTCTCAGGTGAGTTACGTGAGTTTCTAAGCCTAACTTTGGTAGGGAATATTAAAAGGGTTTAGACTCTCATGGAAAAATCCAGAAATCTTGAGGAATTTTACATATTTCATTAAAATTTGTTTCTAAGTGAAAACAATTTCCATATTTTTACATAGGTCTTGTGACTATATATTTTTATAAAATGAGTTTTCGAAATAAATTAGGGTGCTCACTGAAACTTTTATGATTGCTACTGCTAAATCTTGATGATTTTATACATATGCTTTAGTTTGCTGTATTGTTGGCATTCGTGAGGGGCCATATGTGCTTAATATGGGACATTAAGTGTGAAGACTGACTTGTAACATAAGTGCTGTCAGCAAGCAGTGTGGTCTTCATTGTACAGTTGAAAGAAGTGAGCCTAACGTTCTGGAAAATTTCAATGGTTTTGGCCTTCTGACAGAACATACTATTTCAAAATGTCAAATCAGGAAAAAAATACAGTATGTTACAACTATTATATAAAGGTCATCAAGACAGTCATCACCATCAAGGACACATTATAATAAGGCATTTAGTTGTGATCATCAGCAGCAGGACCATTATAGTCATCATCATCATCATCATTATCATTAGGCTGGGTAATCACCCACCTGGGGTTTCCGAAATGGGCACTATAAACGCCCGTTCAGACTTCAGACTCACACATTTCTACACAGTGCATGTACATCAGCAGCTTGCAGAAGGAAAACTTCGTTTCATGGAAAGACAATGAGCAGAAACACTAGAATTTAGTTTTGTTGGAGTACCACCTTTTATTTGTTGCTATCAGAATTTACTTAACGTTTGTCAGCTGGCTTAGTGGGTAAGTATAAATGCCAAATATTTTTCAGCTGATGATATTTTGTGCTAAATTTGTAGTGTTTTTTGAAAATCATAGATGCACGCAATCTTGCTTCATCAGCTTCACATATTACAGATACTGAAAGAATGTCCTGTTATTAGCACTAAATTGTTGAAATTTCTGTTTTAATTGAATTCTTGCACACTAGCTCAGATTGCAGAAAATCTATCTATACAGCTGCATAATGTAATGCAGTGTCTTGCTGTGGTCCTGTACAGCTGACATCAGTTTGCCTGGCTTCCCCCTGGGAGACGAGGAGAGCTCTCCCTTCAGCCGCCTCAGTATGGAGAGTGACGCTGAAGACCTGCGTGCGACCGAAAGCGAGCGTGAAGAGAGGGTTTCTGAGTCTGCCTTTCCCTCTTACCTCTCTTGCAGAGGGTGTGGTCAGCTCCTGGAAGACCCCCTGGGACCAGGCGTGGACTTGGTGGGGCCCTTCTGCATGCGCTGTTGCAAAGGGAATGTGAATGGCGTTGCAGACAGGAAACTCTGCTCGGACTTAGGCTTACAAGCCGAGTCTAGAGGGGGAGGGAATGAGGGCGCTGCTGCGGAGGATGGTTCCCTGAAGCTCCACTCATGCACGCTCTGTGGTTTCACGTCACGCTACACCAATCATGTTAAGAGGCATATGAAGACGCACAATGGCGAAAAGCCATACGGGTGTCCGCTGTGCTCCTACGCATCAGCACAACTAGTGAACCTGCAAAGGCACTTGCGCATACACACCGGGGAAAAGCCCTATAAGTGCAACAACTGCACGTTTGCATGCAGTTCCTTAGGGAACCTGAAGAGGCACCAGCGCATGCATGCAGCTGTAAGCCCGGGTCAGAGTGCCCCTCAGCCAGTAAGTGGCAATGGTTTAAACCACACTACCCTGAGTCAGCAGGAAAAGGAAGCAGCTCCTGCCCCCACCGAAGGTAAGTAAGCTTCTGCTTTGTGTCCTGAAAGAATACTGAAAGGAGAGTTTTACAAAGAGTTCAGTTGCAGGTGCTGTGCAGTCTGCCTCGCGAGCCCATGCGGGAAGGGATGGGAACTACTTGCACACACTTGATGGCCTGAGGCTTCCACAGCAGTCGTCGGCAGGGGTGTTGCAGTCAGGACAGGCTGCTCCCCTGCCCCCCATGTTCTTCCCCTTCACTTGTCGGCTGTGCGGCATGGCCCTGGATGACGAGGATGGATCCTCGGCCCAGATATGTGCTAAGTGCACCCTGGAAATGTTAACTAAGGACACACCCGGATGCCCCGCTGAACGAGGGGACAAAGTCTACACCTGTGCTGCCTGCCCTTTCATCACCCACTACCCGAACCACCTGGCCCGCCACATGAAGACCCACAGTGGAGAGAAGCCATACAAGTGCCCGCAGTGCGACTACGCCTCTGCCCACTTCGACAACCTCAAGCGGCACCATCGAGTACACACCGGCGAGAAGCCCTACAAGTGCCACTTGTGTGACTATGCCTGCGGCAACCTGGCTAATCTCAAGAGGCACCAGCGGGTGCATTCAGGCGCCAAACCCTTTCAGTGTGCAATCTGCAATTACAGCTGCAACCAGAGTATGAACCTAAAGCGGCATATGTTGCGCCACACAGGCGAGAAGCCCCATAAGTGCCAAGAGTGTGGCTACACCACTGGCCACTGGGACAACTACAAACGACATCAGAAGAAGCACAGCCTGACTACAGATGGCTGGGTTAAAGTGCAGATGCCTGGAAACGAGGAAGTGGACGAGGAAGAGGTGTAGCCTCTTATACGGACGACCGTCTTGCAAATGAGATTTTACTGTTACAGCATACGTTTTGTCGGTTGTTCCTTCTTTTTTCTTTGTGCCCAGAGTCATTATTTAAGACATTTCTTGGAATTATCCACAAGCTGCTACATGAAGTCATGCACAAATTAAAAGACAGTAATCTGAATGTCCTAATGCACGGTTTGTCCACTTCTGCTCCTGGAGGTCCAACCTTCTCGCAGACTCTAAATAAACACACCTGAAACGGCTAATCAAGGTCTTTAGGATTACTTGAAACTTCCTGCCAGGTTTGTGAGCGATGGTTGGCACTAAACTCTGCAGGAAGTTGGTCCTCCTGGAGCAGGTTGGGACACTCCTGATTAATGCCTTTGAACAAGGCAGTTTGTATTACCTAAAGCTCTCTAAGAGTATTCTGAGCCTGACTGTGGTTCATTTATCAGTGCCAAACAGACACTACTGCCATAGGAAGTGCTTCTTTAAGCCTGGAGTTACATTGCATGCACTTTGACCTTTTTTTTGAGGTTTTATGTGATTGTTCATTTGTCTGTCAGAGATCTTCTCGAGCCTCCTGATGAAAATGTCTTCACAAATGAGCATTATGTTGTGATCTCTGATCGTCTTGTTTTTGCTCTCAATAATTTTGGGGGGTTGTGTTGCCTTTTAATGTGTGTATCATCTTGACTGTGAAAAACGCTATTTGTCCGAGTTTACATGAAGCAGAATGGTGCATAGTGGGTATTCGTGTCATGCTGAACATAGAGCTTTTATTTTTGTACGTGTTTTTATTATTTATCTCCGAGGGATGTTTGGCATGTACTTGCCACCCATGGCATTGTTAGCTAATAATGAAAGACGACAGAAACCATAAACCCTAATATGCAGTTAAACCTTCAGGTTGCCAAAAACTCTTGTAGGTGTGTGACGCTTGAGTGTTTTCTTGTTATTATGCAGTGGTTTCATTAATGCCTTAAATATTCTCAAATAAAAGAGTTTGTGTTGAAACTTCCTGGTCTAGATTTGTGTCATCTTTCAGTCACAACACTGCTCAGAAGCAAGTTACTAAAAAACCAGCAGGATATGATTAAGCTGCTGTGGCAGGCAGTGTGTAATCCTCACACTTCCATAATGAAAGCTGTAATCCTTCCTGCTCTCTGCTGTGAACAGCTCCGGAAAACATGCTAATGAAGACAGAGCCCCGTCTGTGCTTCACCAGAGCACGAACAACTCTTGCAGAGATCTTCATGCTGTTAAGATTGTGAGGATGAGTTTGAGATAATTTTTTTCTGAAGTGTCAGAACCTGTTTTGAGGCAAAAGCTTACCTTAAAAAGACATTTGACCTTTAGCGGTGGGTTTACTGGGTGGGATTTTATTCTCCAGCTATGCATAGGAGTCATTGTGTCTATAGACAGTCCCCATATATGATGAAATACCCATCATGCTTGTGTTATTAATCCAAGGAACAGAAAACAACACAGAGTAGCATTGTTTGGCACCTAGATTTATTGAAACCCAGAAGGCTCTAACTTCCATTCTTGGATATAAAATGAAGTGAGAATTTGAAATATCATACTGATTTAAGAGAGATGCACAGGGTTTAAGAGTACAGAGGGTTTACCCTTTTCATTCTAGATGATGATGATGATGCTGGTGAACATACTTAACATGGCAATCACAAATTACAGTCATCATCTCAAGAATAATAATCAGCCGTACAGCACACAGACATGAGAACAATCTTCGCATTAAACATATGTTGCACATGGGAGGCATCATATGCATTTATATATATGTCCAGGATGTCGAAAAAGGGAATTTCATTCAGTATGACTATCATTACAGTTAAAACCCCAGCATAAAAGTGAAATACAGCTGTTTCCCGAGCACCATGTGATCGCAGTCCTCTGAGATGATTGGCACTATGTATTTAAGAAAATACAAAATGGATTAAATGTGTATAATAAAATGAAAGACTGGAATGATATTCTTCAAAACAAAATTCATAAAGTGTACGAAGACAATCACTGAAATTTAGACATGAAATTTGTAAACGCTTGTTTTTCAATAGTTTTCTACAATTTGTAAACACTGATTAATGTTAGATTCTGATCTTCTATTATATATTTTTTAATTCGCCTGGATTATATTTGGTCAACTGTAATTGCTTGTAATATGCTGAGATAATACAGATATTAGTAAATATTCAGAATACTTTTAAAATTCCATGTACATTTATAAAAGTGACATTACCATGATGTTTGTGCAAAATGCTTTAGTGAACTATAATTTTGGCATTTATGAGAAACCTTTTTAATATATTGGTTTGAATAATCGAACAGAAACTAAATGCATTCACACATACACACACACACACACAAACAGAGCTACAAACCTCTTGCGAATGTTCCAGGATGTTTTCCCACAGTTAATATCTCAATAAATACCCAAGCCATCTACCTTTCTTAATAATGTGCAAAAAAGACGTGAGTTCAGCTAGTGCAAGCGGGCCTGCCGAACACCCCCAAACAAAGCCAGATTTCAGGCCAGAACGAGAGAAGCTTGTTACCAAAATTGTGACGGGTGCTACATTTAAATTTGAGAAGTTAACACTGTAAGGCGTCTGAATCAGCATAAGGCAGAGAGAAAGCAGGCCACAATAAAGAGGGTCATTTAAATTCTGAACTTAGGATATGCAATGAATATGCAGTAGGAATCAGGTCGAGTTTACCTCTCCTGAAGAAAACAGGAAGCTGCAGAGATCTACCACGCTATTGGTCATATTGTCGCCTCCATGCAAAAGGTTGAGCAACATTGGCACACTGGACAATATAAAGCACATCTCTATAAAATAATATTCTCAACTGATTTTAAAAGGAACATAATGTTCTTGTATGGATCTTACTCTAGTAAGCAACTACAATCAAAAACAGCCAAGAGAAAATGAGATAACAGGAATTTTGTGCCTGCAAGTTTATGACATTTGAGAGGAAAAAGCACAGTTTTGTGTCTCTAGTAAGGAAGTACGATTCAAATAAAGCCCATCTTCAGTAACTGTCATCACAAGATTCAAATTAACATCTCTCTTGAATGTAATAACTTGCCCTGAGGTGCCTGTATTAATTTAACCATTGAAATTGTCTCCAATTATGCCTCAAATCTGAAATTATCGTATTCTTGTTACTTTAAATGAGAGAGCATTGTCTTTGAGGCCTCTCATAAAACTAATGAGAGACTTGAGTCAAAATTATGTACTACAGGCTCATTTTGAGACCCCTGATGTGACTTTTTTTCAGAAAGGGATTACAATATTGCAGAACTGGGCATCTAATGAACTACACTCAGCACAGAGAAACCGCTAAACAAATCTGCCTCCTTTAGTCCAGTTTTTGAGTACGGCTGCATCACAGGTCATCGTCCCCTATTCCTTCAAAGGCATAGTTTCCGTGGAAATCATTGCCACGGATGTCACCGGTTGAGTTGGAAGAACTAAGTCCTCTCAGGGAGACAGAAGACAGCTTGGTCTGTGGAAATAAAAAACAGCATGAAAAAAGTTGTTACTGTTAACTGAAATAAAATAAAATAAAAGATGAATATTAGATAAAAAAAATGGTGCCTTGGATGTAAAGTTTAAATTGAAGTACTAAAATTACTCAAATTAATGAAAATAAAGTTAATCTAAACTTCAATTAGAAAATGTGAGAATAAAAGCTAATTTAAAATAGTAGATACTATAATGCCATGTAAATAATATTAAAATAAGACTGGTACAAAACAGGATATTTCAATTGTAAGTTGATTACAAGGAAATGAAAAACGTTGACAACTCACAGAGATTTTGACTACTTGTTCACGGCTGGCATCAGGGGAATCCTGAAAAACAGTCATGCATGTCATATCTCAACAATAGTAACATCTTCCATATCAAAAGTAGAAGTGTTCTGTATGAACAAAAACCTCTAAGCCCACCAGTAATGGAGGAGACTTCACAGCTTGCTGACTGTCAGAGCGCTGGAACGAGCCATTCAGTCGCTTCTTCTGCATCTGCTGGAAACACATTATCATCATAAACGTAGAGAAAAAAATAAAGAATTCCCTTTTAAATTAAGACAAAATACAAACAAAAAATGTTTTAAGACTCAAACTCTTAAACGAGGCAAACACAGACACACCCACCGACTGAAAGACATTTCAGGAACTCCACAGATATTTGGCAGGTCTTTACGAGAAGACAAACTTAGACCTACTGACCTTTTTAAGGCTTCCGCCAGATTTCTTCACCATCAGCTCATCCACCATAGACTGCAGACAGATACTCATCATGATAGCCTTGGGGAAAACAAAAACCTCTTAGTCCAGTCATTCTCAAACCGTTTTTATAATTATTACTATTTATTGGTCAATATTGGATATTTATTTGTTAAAGCTTATTCACTATTTTTACCTTTGGCTTTATCTAAGCTCACTTAAAGGCATACTCCACCCCAAAATGAACATTTTGTCATTAATCACTATTACTAATACCCCCTTGTCATCCCAAAACCGTAAAAAATGTTTTGGATGAAAACAGGAGGCTTGTGACTGTCCAATAGACTGCCTAGTAAATAACAGTGTCATGGTTCAGAAAAGTATGAAAGACATCATCAGAATAGTCTATCTTCATCAGTGGTTCAACCGTAACGTTATAAGGCGTTGAGAATAGGGCTGTCAAAATGAATGAAAAACTACATTTGAATTGTCTACTTAAGTATTATCAAAATTCAAATTTTATTCAAATTTAAAAGACATAACTTCAGTTAGGGAAAAAATATTTTAGCATCTCTTGAGGCCACAAAAGGGCGCATCGCGCAAAATATTATGCACGTTTCTTCAAAGTGTAATAAGATAACATTTTACACACACGGATGCGCTGTTTTCTTTCAAATCAAAGTGTAAATACACGTAGAAAATGTAAACTTGTGGCGCAGCTGATACACAATATTGTAAGTTGCCTGCTGTGGTAAAGTGGTGAGACACAGAGAAGACACATTTTTTTAATAAAGTCGTTATTTTTGTTAGTGTATAAGTGTAAAGAAAAAAGTATTCCCGATGATAATAATGTTGTGGTTGTACCACTGATGGCTGACGGACTATTCTGATGATGCAGAATATTTTACTCGGCAGTCTATGGGTCCGTCACAAGCCTCCCGGTTTTCATCCAAAATATCTTAAATTGTGTTCCGAAAATGGAGAAAGCTTTTACATTGTGGAACGACATGGGGGTAAGTGAATAATGACCATATTTTCATTTTGGGGTGGAGCATCCCTTTAAAGTTAATCTTTAAAAACACTAATAATTTGACGAAATTTGAAATCTTCAGCAAATCACAAAATGAATGCCTGAAATAACTTTTAAGCATTTTATTTTCCATTAATTTAGACAAAATAGTTTCGAATTTCAATAACACACTCTGTGATTGACTCTGTTCTGACCTGTTGACTTGTGATGGTGACCCACTGCAGACGGTCTTTGCTCATCAAGTACTCGAAGGCCAGCTCTAGTTTCACGTCACATTTACTGGAACTGCTTGGGTTTGCGGTACCGTTCGTCACAGGCACCTGCTGTAGAATTAGGCCAGGTCATCACAAATGCGATCATTATAATCATTGTTATTTGTGTATTGCCAATTACAGATGCCAGTTTTTTAAACTCCTTTACATACCAAATAACCTCAAGCTCAATTAGTAATCATTAGCTCTGCTGTAAATGTCATCGTCCTCATAATTCCACAGCATCGCCAGCACAACCACACAAAAGTGTCTCATAAGAATTCTCTCAGAAGACACAAAACAGACAACTTCTTTACACACACACAGGAAACTCTGTCAGTTCCATTAGACAGACATGGCTATGCAGTCCCAGCATCCTCAGCGTCAGGTCCTGGTCTCAGAGGACAGCCGTTCTGAGCTCGTTAGTAACACTACTCTGCTTTTCCAGGGCAAAGACCAAGCCAAGACCACTGCAGAGTGGAGCAGAGACAACTTCCTCTGGCTAATGAAATGCCAGAACGTGCATTAAACTGTTTGTACTGGACCAAAGTGCAAATATTCAAAGCCTTTTCACATTCCCACAAGAAGTTGTTTAGATATTGAGCCGTTTGTTCATTAATCTACGGTTTAAAAACAAGGGACAGAGTAAAAACAAACACTTAATACTATTTACTAGATGTAGAATAAAAATTTTGATTGTCTTTATTTCCTTATTCTGGTATAATAAAATGCATGCAGAAAACCATGAAGGAATACATTTAGTCAATTCCCATAAAATAAATATATGAATGGATAGACGGATGTAGCTGATCGTTATAAGCGCGTAGGGAGACAAAGAGCACAGTCTATTTTCCTGTGGAAAGCGGCGTTTCTGTTCATCCCCGTTTCAACTTCCCATTTTCTGAAATGAAACAACCAGACATGCCTGAAGAGACGGTCATTGAAAGAATTTGGAGGAAATGGTTGTCTGGAGACACAAAAGGAAGTTTTCCTACATCCTTTCTGTAAAACGTAGTACATATCATTTGGAAAAATCAGGCTTTTGTGTTTAGTCGTAATATTAAAATACTACAAAATACTACAGAAAATTACTGTAAAAAGTGCTACAGAAAGAAAAAAACGTTTTTTTTTAAGTCACATTTTTTGCCTTTATTTCACTTAATCTATTTTCATAATGTACATTATAATGTTGTGATTTTAGACTAGATTTTTTTTTTTTTACATTTAATTTGTATTTTTTTTTACTTTTTTTTTAAACAAAATAGCATAGAATTTCAATTTTTACATTCTTATGCAAAAAGTAATACATAAAAAATATGTTTTTTTAAAGTTACATTTTGTAGCATGTTTGCCTTTTATTTTACAACTAATTAACAACAGCTTTTTTATAGAGATTTGATTATTACATGCTAAAATAAAGTTGTTGTTAAGTTATTTCCGGTTTAATTTAAGAAACTGTCTAAAATACAAGTGGCGTGGTCTTTCTTCTAAAATGTGACCTCCTTTGACAACTATTCAGTACTTTAGGAATGAACTCAGGAACAGCAAAATGACAAGCTTTTGTGGATTTCAGGTCAGATGCAGGCAGCCAGACTCTGCAAGAAACTGGAAATATCGAATCATGACAACAACACACTAAATAGTACCAGGTGTTTTCAACCTTAAGTTGGTTGCATGCACACAGTACAATTATTGGTATGATTATGCTAAATGTGTGGTTACATTTACCACTGTTTGGCAAAATCAAGTCAATTCAGTAGGAATCCACTTGATCAGGAGTTCTGCAATGGGGCGAAAGGTTCCCCATGCAGATTTTGCTTGTGTTGGTCAAACAAATTTGCAACGTTGACCAATAGAATCTGTCTGGTTTAACAGTGATTTCTGCGTGAGCTGTGCTTCATACATCGCTATGCTATCAACAATGGACCTTTCTGTCAGCAAAATTTCAATACTGTCTGCAATCTTGTAAAATAAGTTTTTTTATTTTATTATTAATTCAACTTACAGATGACGTGACCCGCCAGCATCTCATGCGTGTGACTTTGAAGCTGCCCTCTTTCATCTGATCGTTGGGCAGTTTGATGTGAAAGTTGAGTTCATTGTTGCCAGCGCTGACTATAACATGACAGCCCTTCTCTGGAAAATCTGTGATGCATGGATCAAACTTGATATAGCCGTAGTACTTTAGTGTCTGAGCCAATCTGATGAACTGTGGGACAAAATAGAGTTAGACACTGATAATTATCTAACAAACACAAATTACTGGACTATCGAGGCTACAACATAATACATACAGGTCTGAGAATGGACTTCAGCTTTTAGCTCCAGCTCATAGACGCTAGATCAAATAACGTACCTCCTTCTTTGAGCCTTTCTCCTGCAGGGATTTCAGCTGTCTTTGCTGCTCTTTGTTCACCAGGATCCATCCCCGCTCTATGTCAGACACCGTCTGAGTGAAAGGAGGAGGGATTTTTTACATTTTATTTTAGTTCGTTTTGGAGTCATGAAAATGCATTAGTTTTAATTTCTTTAGGGCAACTTTTTTTGTGCAATGGACCATACACAGGGTATCTTTCAAACTAGGAGACTTTTACCTGAGAATATAACAAGTTGAGTCCCACGCGGTCGTCCATGACATCACTGTCGTATGCTGTGTCCCAGTAGCTAAAAATGGTGCAGGAGACAATGATAAGTTAGGAAGTAAGGGAAATACTATATTTTAACTTATTCATCTTTGATCACATCCATTTTCTAAAAAGCAAATTACAATCATGTGCACTGCATAATCACATAATTTCTATAAACACGCCTGAGCATCTAACAAAATGGAAATACTTATAGTCTAGAAGAATTTTAATTAAATCTTCCATTATGTTAAACTTAGCTAAAAGAATTGTTCTGTCCTGTAATAAAGCTTCTCTTTTATAGCTACACAGCAAGTTGCTGAACAAATGCTGCTACAGCAGTGAATGTCTCCATGAAGCAAATGACAAACTGGCAAATGAGCAGTCTTCAGCTTAATGGGCATCCTGACCATCCATATGTCAAAAACTATTCTCATCACGCCGTGGGCAGAACGAGGTCTGATAAATACGATTTAGCAGAGTCTGCAAGAGCACAAAGATGCAGTCCTGCATAACAATGGATATTGTTCACACAGCAGCCAAAACTGGATATGCATTAAATCTCATTTGAAAGCTTTTAGCGGTTGATGCTGGAACATTTTTTAACTATTCATGACAAACAAAAAGAAAAAAGGCATGGGAGCATGCTATGTGAAATTTTTGTTGTTAAAAAATGTACCCTAAAGTACTATCTTTTCACAGTAAGAACAAAATCCCATCAGCAGCCAGAACTATATTCCATTCCTGATGTAGTGAACAGGTGGGATCTGGCTGAAGGCTGTCTGTAGTCTCCTTTAAAGTAGGTCAAGAGGCCTGCGGTTCTCCTGAGGGGACTGAAAAGAAAAAACACGGCTGCATCTTGTGCACCTTTTTCAACAGTATATGATGACGAGGTGTGAGATTTAGTGGGAAGGATGTATAAAGTGGGTGAAAGGTAAAACATTTTTAGCAAAATAATCTCTGCTAAGCTGTGCTAATGTGCTAAAAAAGGGAAATTTAGATTCACCTAACACTTTAACACCTGCTTCCAATGCACATGGTGAAACACGTGGTTTTTCAATGCCCTTGCTGGAGATTTTACAGAAATAAATCTCCCCTGATTCTCGCTAATTATTCCATTACATAAACCTCACACTCCAAAGGGCATTTGATGAATACTGCTGTTAATAAACCACTAGGATCATCAACATTTACACTCTGTATGTGCACTTTTCTGGGAATAAATAATGAATTTTGTTTTGTTTTAACCACTTCAGAGATTCTGTAAAGCAAAGGACTTCAGAAACCGTTTGAGTAATAAAAGAGGTGTCTAAATCCAGCAGGTGCAAGTCCAAAAAGTCTTAAGTGCAGATATGAAAAACTGCACAGAACCACAGGATCAGACCGCTGAGGTAATGATCATACCCATGTCTACGACAGGAAGGCAAAAAGTGCTTCTCTACTCATTTAAACAGAGGGAAGATAGAGCCTTGTGGGACACCTCTTCCTGAAACAAATATCCATGAGTTGAATAGCCCTTTGAGAGCTGTTACAAAGTTACACTTTGGGTAGGACTTATGAAGTTTCTGAGAAACGATTTTGAACTGGAAATCTGGAGAGTTTAAGGTTGCTTTCACACCTGTAGATCGATTGCTTTGTTCCAAAACAATTAAAATTATTACATTGTTGCTTTTAATTTTTGGTGCGGTTTACCTTCACACGTCAAAGTTTCTAAATGGACCAAATTTGTTAATACAGCTGTTCTCTCATTGGTCAAAGTTCCATGGTTTATTTTAGGGGATTCCACTTAGCTGTCACGGCAGTCATCCATTACTATCAAACAACAACAGCTTTGCAAGCTTATTTTTTGCTTTTGTTTTTTTTAAGGTGTCCTTATATTCAATTTATAATTTTGAGCAGGAGTCCAGTATTCATTTGTAAAACATTTTTAAAATGCACCTACTAGGAAGAGGAGCAATAAGAAATGTTCCAAAACAACAGGCCAGGTCTGAAAGCACCATAAGCTCTATTAAAGGGATAGTTAAACAACATTCTATCATCTTTAAAAGCCTGTTCACAACAAGAGCAAGAACTATATAAAGATAACTATTTTAGCATCCTGACCAATGCATGATAATGCTCTGTGGTCTTCTTAGCATGCTCTGCAATTATGTTGTCTGCCACTTTAAATGTCAAGCACTCTAAAGCATGGTGGATTCTGATTGGCTGTCAATGTTTTTGCCATTCATCAGCTGAAAAAAAAAAAGTTTTAAAAAAGTGATTCCAAAAATGTCCACCTTTTTCTTGTCATTAAAATGGGCGTGGATTTGTTTTGCTGCTTGATATTGAAAGTTGGTGTGGCTTATCATATTATTTGAATGTATTATCTTAATTATTGTTTGTAGTGCAAAGAGTTTTACGTTTACTGCATGATGTTATTCTCGTCATTATTTAACTATAGCGGCTATTGAACAGGAAGTCTCACCCATAGGTTTACTTCCGCGTTGAAAAAAAAGGTAGATATGCATATGCTTTCTCATATGTTCTCCAAAATATCTTTAATGTTCCACAGAAAGAAGACTAAATGATTTTGGTGATCTGTTCCTTTAAAAAGGCTGTTTTTGTTATAGATTTAGAAGCATTCTAAGGAGAGTTAACAAACTGTATAAGAACTTCCTTTCTAAGCTAAATAAGTGTATATTCTTATTATACCTGTATATACTTTGCTGTTTGACCAAATGCTTAACCAGTACACTTGAAATAAGTTATGTACCTTTTACGGAGGACGATGCGGTAGTCGGGACTATGCAGGCTGGTGATGGACACGTAGGGCAACTCAAATTCTTGTAGTTTTCTCACGTCTGGGGCCCCATGGGAGGTCAGCGAGGTTTGGACGAGGGAATGAGAGACCAGATGAATGGTATGAGTGCCTTCAGACTCAAGGACATTTGCAGAATAACAACAATGACAACAACTAAAGTGAAATGGGGGAGAATCCATCTGGCTCAAGCCATAGAGGGAACAATAACATGTTTATCACTTTGTGCAAGAGGGTAGAGGAGGAAGAGAGGGAGGGAGGGAGAGAAAAAATGCTGCAGCTGTTCGAAAATACGTTTTCTCTAGAGATGGGAAAGGGGGAGAGACGGAAGCTTGGAATTGAACTGAAATGGACACTGAGCTTTTAGAAACATTAAAAACAGGAGTGTGAAAAGAAGAAGAGACGACAGTAAGATCTCTAGCATAGTGCATGCCTTCACAACTTTTCATTCTACTCTCTGGCTTACCCTTTCAGAGGTCTGACATTAGACAGCATGTTAAGACAAGAATGGTTTTATGTGGTAGGAATGTCTCAAAAACACATGTACTACAACAACAACATCATCACCACATTTCTAATTGTTTTTTAATGGTTGTCACTGTAAAGATTTCAAAAGCGTTATATAAATACACATTTTCATTATTTTGTTTTTAGCATAGCACTGTCATGTTTTTTTGGCAGATTTCTTGATCTTGGCTCCACTGCTGGTCAATTGAAAACCAGGTTTTGTTTGTAGGCATTTATCTTTCTAAAAAATGTTTTTGCCAAGATTGGGTAGGATGTCAGATTCCTTTTTGTGCAGGATTCTTCTGGGGACTGTTGTTCATCAAATCTGACCCCGTATTAAGCCTGTTTCAGGTGAGGATCTTGCAATTGAGTGAGAGGCACATAGCATATCATTCCTCAAGGACGCGGGGTGATTATGTGCTAAAACTAGTCAAACAATGTCAGCTCAAAAGCAGACATGGAAAGTTCCACAAGCAAAATTACAACATTACATCCAGACAAGGAGAGAGACTGCCAGACATCTGCATAAAATCAGAGAAGAGATGCCCTTAAGTTTCAAGACTGGAACCAAGTCTGTGAAGTCTATAAAAAAAAAAAAATTCCACTTCCAAAAACTCTACTGCTCTCCTAGGGGTTCATCCTTTGATAGATGTAACACGATGACGGCAGAATTGGAAACAGAACAATTGAGGGGAGAAAAAAAATGCTGGACTCCGGAAATATTTTTATTTTCTCTATATTGTTATTAGAAAAATGATACATGTCATTCGAAGCCAGAATATTATTAAATATTATCTCAAGCAAACAACTCCTCATAGTGAGTGTATAATCGGTTTAATTCCAGATGGAGCAAGTCATATTTCTCTGCACAGGGCATTTCAGGCCATACGCAATCAATCAATAGAGTGACAACCAATTAGAATATCGCTGTGGTTCCATTTACTCCTGCCAACAACATCTCAACAAACATTGTTTATCATCACAGAATAAGGAGAAAAGCAGATCTGTTTCTAATGCACCATTGTTTAATGTTGATTTTTAACCTCCAGTACTTTCTTCCTTCTCAGAGTTCTAACTTCTAATTTGCGGTTTTAACACAAAGCAGAGATTGTTATTATTACAAAGTTATTATGCATACTAATATATATATATATATATATATATATATATATATATATATATATATATATATATATATATATATATATATATATATATATATATATATATATATATATATATAACTTGTTAGCTACTATTCCTAAAACAAGTGATGTATCAAAATCCGAAGAAAAAAAATTGTGTCCATGACATCAGAACAACATAAGGATGCATGTAAATTATTAATGTATAATCTCAGGGTTTGGCTGCATAATTTGAGGTATCATCCATATCTGGAGCTGAAAGAGTATGAGGCAGTTACACACCACATTTAATACTTATGGTTTGGGATTAGTTCAATCCCTAACCCAGTATGAGCAATACTAATAACCATGTTTGTCTAACATGCACTACAGGCCGACAGCAGAGCTGTGTGTGCCATGCCAACAACAGCTCGACCAAAGTTTGATCTACTTGACCTCAGTTTACTTTTGAGAAGAGTGGGCAGACATCTCAACAGAACAAAGACCTCTCTTTTGAGCTCCTGGGACTGCACTGACATTCAGTCCAGGGGAAGTACGTTGACTTTTAGACATGATTTACTAACAGCCAAACCACTAAAGCTAAAGCCAGCAGGTCACATCTAATGCCAACAGAGTTCTGCTTATGTTAAATGTTAAAATGGTCTTAAAATTAAAAAAGTCAAATATTATACTCACACGTGCAGCCCCCATCCCCCCTCTCCTGAACCAGGAAGAGGCTGAAATATCCCACCAGCTCATCAGGAAGGTCAAGCTTTGAGGCCACAGCCTGATGAAGATATTAAGAATCATTAATCTTGATAAATTATGTCTCTATGTGACTAAAAACAAGTAATTGTCCTTGCTACATTGCCATGCTTTTCTTGGGACAGATTTTCTCTTCAGAGAAAACAAACTTCATATTCCATTCTGTGTTTCCTTACTATATTTGCTGCATCATTCTATAAAAATACAAGCTTTTGTTTTGTGCCCAAACTTTTAAAAGTGCTTTGGAAGTTTTGTGTTTTAGGTGTTAACCATTACATCCCAGCAGATCCCATGATCAGATTACACTTACGTTTATGCCTGTTTTATGTGTAACACTTGACTTTCTTGCTTTCATCAGGTGCTAAAGTGTACTTTGTGTCGTCAGTGTGCTTGAATAACACAGCAGAGAGCTGAATATGGGTGCAGGGTGCATTTTAATGAGAGCTGTGTAGTGCACATGGGAAAGCTATGATCCACGAAGAGCTCCTTAAAGCCCTTAAATCCCAGGCACAAACATGTGTTTGCTGATTGGAGAGCAAGTCTAAGTGAAGAATCAGTGAAGAAACACATGATTTGTTTTTTGTTTTTTTTTAACACAGACTAAGTACAACACATATTGTATGAATTAATTTATTTGAAAAAGGAATAAAGTCTATAATAATGATTCATCTAAATGTTTAGACTTGTAGTTAATGTTCAGTGTTGCCTTCTAAATGTTTCATGCATTAATTTGATCAAATATACAGTAAAAAAAAAAAATAATAACAACTACTTTCTATTTGAATATATTTTAAAATGTAATTTATTCCTATGATGGCAAAGCTGAATTTTCGTCACCATTACTCTAGACTTCAGTGTCACATGATCCTTCAGAAATCAACAGCTGTGCTGCTAAATATTTTTGTGAAAACTGTAATTATTATTTTTTCTGAATTGCAGTGAATCCTTTAAAATTATAAGGGAACACTTTAGAATAAGGTTCTGTTAGTTAATGTTTTAATTAACATGAACAAACAATGAACAATACATTACTGTATTAATCAATCTTTGTTAATGTTAATGAAAACACAGTTCACAGTGCATTAACTAATGTTAACAAACTTTTCAACTGTAGTGTATATAAAAATGACACTACATAAATGCACATCTCATTTGCAGAAATACAAACTGATTAATAAAACAACTTTGGCCACACTTTTAATTCATAATTTTGTATTTACATTTAAAATTGAAAGACAATCTTGCTTTGGTTTATACATGATAAATGTTTTAAATTATTTAATTTTAATCTTGCTTTAGTTTATACGTGATATATGTTTTTAATTACTTAATGTTCAGACATATACATTTTATTTATTGATTGATAACAGCTAGAAATCACATTCAAATTGTGGCAAAACAATACGGGTTTAGTTTGTATCATAAGACTATATCTATAGCTGAGCAATAAACAAATGTAATGGAGTTAGAACAGTTTTTAAAGGCACTAACAAATATAAATCCTTTACTTGTAAAATCAAAGAAAAGTGTGCATGTCTTGTTTTTATCTATTTCTGGCCTTGACCATATCAATTAGAGACAAAGTTTAGAATTTGAAATATTCTTGCTAGCTCCCCATTACAATGAAAGGTGTCAGTAAACCACATACATTACTATTCAAAAAGACAAAGGCATAAACCTGGCAGATGTGTGCTTTGGAAACAATAACAAAACAACATTCTCACCTCCAGAACATCTTCGGTCTGGTCAGATGTGAGGATGTTGACTTTAACCTGGCCATTGGACAGGTAGATTTCCAGCTGCACCTCCTCAGTGGGGATCTGCTGGGTCTCCTGCAGCACAGACAAACAGTGTTCGGGAAAACAACTTCGTGCTGAACTCTAATTCAACTTCTGATGCTTCCTGTCAGATTCAGCTGATCTCAGAATAATCTGATGAACATGCAGTACGGATAACATTAAAATCATACCCTTACACTCACTCCAAGAGCACAGAACAGAAAAAACACACATAGTCACAGCAGTTTCATTTCCTGTGTATCCCAGCTTTTACGTCTGAGAACGCTTTCATTTTAGAATAAATGTAATGTTTTGAGTTGTGTGTTTTACTGTACAGATTCAGGCTTAATCGCAAGATATACATGCCTAGAGAAGAGAAGTGATTTGGTGATAGGTCAAAACAAGAGTCAAAACAACACATTGCTGACTGTTTTATTGATAAAAAGTAGCGTCACTGTTCTTTTACTGTCGTATCTTCTGCTTTTTGCAAATTCACACCCCACCCACCCCTCTTCCTACATGTTTCATCTCCCACTGCAGCAGATCTTTACAGAAATTGGAAAATGAAAACACAAGGCCAAGTCTAATGTCCTATTCTGTTCCTGCAGACTGCTCTCTGATGCGCAGCCGGGGGACGGACGGGATCTGACTGCGAAATTGCCAATATCTATGTGGGGTGGGGAACAAAATTCCTGAAGAATGAATGCAATCTATGCGATTCAGACAACAAATGTAGAACAGGATGGTACTGGAATGTAAGGAAGTGAACACAGAGGCACATTTACTGGTTCTTCACTCAATGCACTTGAGTATATCTTAATAAGGAAATGAGATAAATCAGACCCACCAGTGTTTGACCCTTTTACTGGAAGACTAAGAAAAACATTTTTGGCAGGGCGGAGGTTTTAAGACAGACAACTGCGTCACTTCTATATTTAGAAACCATAAGGTTGTTATACAAATGTTGACTGTTGAAGGCAAATGTAGAGGCTAGTGATGCAGAAAAATGACAAGGACATTTTTAAACATGGAAAGGAAAACCTACTTCACAGTATTTCAAATAGCAGCAATTTATATATACTAGATTTGCAATTATGATAATTACTCAAACATTATAAATAATTGACCATTTTTACTAACTAAAAAGAATATAGAAATTCTACCTGTTGAGCTTTTCTCAAAAAGCTGTTGAACATATCACTGGATCCCAGAATGGGGTCCTGACGCACTGCGGGGAGAAAATAAAAAGCTCTTCATTAAAGGTGTTAAAACTTACAACTTGACAACCAAAGTACTTTTTATTAACCTTTCAGCTACAATGAAAGCTAATATAAACATGTATTTAAACAAGCTGAAGCCACTTATAGGGGCAACTCTTTTTAAAATTTTACTCAATAGCATGCTATTTGTGGAAGCACATGAAATTGCTTCAATGCATATAATGAAAAAATAAAAATTTAATTAAACTTTTACACTACCATTCAAAGGTTTTGAAAGAAATTAATGTAAAAACGCTATTACAGTTAAAGTAGCACAACTTCGCCATCAGAGAAATAAATAACGTTTTGCAATATATTATAACAGAAAACCATTAGAAAATAGAAAAAGCTCATCAAAACAAATATCACAAACAATTCACTTAAGCAAATAGAATACATCAATGCTACAAGGTACAAATTTCCTCTGGGAAAGTTTGTAGAATGATAGTCAGAATGTTTTTGTGTATATTGAGGAAATAACACAACTTTCTTATTCTTGTGTCTTAACTGAACCTTAATGTAAACCTCAATGTTTTAAACAGTTGTCAAAGTCATGTAAACTTAAACTAATCTGGTAAACAATGCAGCCTTTTCTTTAAAAATATCACAATCCCTCCCTGACTGATAAAAACCTTAGTTAAAAAAAAAAAAAAAAACTAGTGAGAAACAGACCAACATAAACTATAATGTTTATTTTCACTTCAAATATAGCAAACAACCGCAAGGGATTTGCACAAACTGACAAAATATTTGCTCTGAACAGCTTGTGTGTTTGTGTCGGTTAATTTTCCATAACCATGTTTCTCAATGATGTAACTGAAGGGAGCCCCAGCCAAGAGCAGCTCCAGACTGTGAGCAAATAAGCTCAACAAGGCTTAGCTTGTTCGATGGAAAGAGCCAGTGCTGGAATGGATTAGAGCGAACGCCTCTTGGTGCTGCCAGCACTGCTGATTTCCTTTTGTGTCCATCTGTCAGTGGATCACCAGCTTCCTGACAGAAAGGCAGCAGCTAGTGAGGCTGGGAAAACTCACATTCAACACCTACACCATCAGCACTGGAGCACCTCAGGGCTACGTTCTCTCCCCACTGCTCTTTTCCCTGACTGCACCTCTACTGATCCCTCTGTCAAATTCCTGAAGTTTGCAGACAACACTACAGTCATCAGCCTCATCCAGGCAGCGACAAGTCTGCTTACAAACAAGAGGTTGAGCAGCTGTCTGTCTGGTACAGTCACAACAACCTGGAGCTGAACATGCTTAAAACTGTGGAGATGATAGTGGACTTCAGGAGAAAGCCCACAGCGCAATGTCCAGCTTAAACAGCTAACACATGAATCATTACCTGTGATCTGTAATTCATTCTCCAACTATAATTACTGCATCTTTCTCAAGAATTATGTAAATACATATTCACATGTCTTTATTTATACAGCTGTATAAAGAGTAAATAATGCACAAATCTGTACATAAATCTACTGTTCCAGATTCATACACATTATTATAATTCATTGTTAAGTCTTATTATTTAAATGATTTTCTGTTCTTATGTCAGATGTGTAAATTCCTCGTGTGTTTGCACAAAACAGGACATTTGAGTGGGATGTTTTTTTTTTTGATAACCAATAGGCTTCATCACAGTTGATTGCTAATAGCAAGTCAGCTGCAAGCAGTATTAGGGGAAGGGCATCCTAATTTTAGAGAGCTTCTGATTGGATAAAAAACTAGTGCAGAATTAGTCATCAATATTTTTGCAATATTTGCAATAAGAGTTTCTCAGAAGACTCAAAATGTAAAGTAATGATGCTGAATATCCAGCTTTGCATTACAGGAATAAACTGCATTTAGGAGCTAAAACACTGAGTCTAGTCTCAAAACTTTTTGTAAAAATAAATCTCACCAGCTTGCATGTACTTCTCCAGCTGTTCCCTCCTCTGTTCGACTTCAGCCGGTGTGAGGGTGAAGATCTTCTTTGGTGGAAAAGCTGGCACCACATTATTTCCATATTCTTTTTTTATCTGAAAGGACACAGGGAGAGAAGTTCATTTTAAATTGATGAGGTCAAATTCTGAAAACAGAATGTTTGGTTATTCTGAGAGGACAAAATTAAACTGACCACTGCCTGCCCTTGACCGCTGTGCACTGCTCAGTCATACATGCTGACTGCGGGTCTCACGGGCACCAAGCTAATAAATCTGTTTACACTTCACAGCATCTACCAAAATTATGCCTGCTATTGCTCCATCAGTGTTATCGGGTTTTTATTCAAAGGCACAATAAGAAAATTACATGGAAATATATATTTTCGATAGTTAAATTAAATTAAAAATTAAATTAAATTTATGCATTTTGCAGACACTTTTATCCAAAGTGACTAACATTGCATTCAGGCTAACAATTTTCTACTATCTTGTGTTCCCTGGGATTCGAACCCACAACCTGCTCTACCGGTTGCACAATTTACACGAAAACTAGAAATGGTGAATAAATAAATAACTTTAAGTTCAAGAACTAAAATTAATAGAACTAAAGATAGATAGAGGTATCTACAAATACAATTATTGAAAAGAAAACTTTAAAAAACACAAAAGTTCATGCTAAAGTATGATTTTAAAAAAAAATTTTTTTACAATTATTATCATTTGAAAGCCTATTTTAAGGGTTAACTGCAAGCCTCACACCACGACAGCTTTTATGGATTGCGTCATATGACCACGTATGATCTGACTAGGCCCTCAACGCCCTGTTACCTAGCAACAGTGGCTGCGAAACACAACATGCTCTTAATGGTGAGATCACTGAAGTTCTCTCTCATTCATGAGGAAACTTAGTGTCTGTAAACCTGGTAGGTGTTAGATAGGTAAGCGGATCCTTTTATGAGAACAATGTGTGACTTTCAGTGTGTGACCACTCAAATTATTTCCCAACATTGTGACTGTATGATCATAGCTTCACCACTTCTCTGTTCACACGAGAAGTAAATGTGTGTTTCATTGGTGGACTTTTGGATTTTAATCCTGCCCACAGATCAAACATGTCTGTGTTTTTCTTCACACAACTTCAGAAAATATTATTAAGCAAATTACAGTTTTTTTTTGGCTAACTGCAGAGTGACTACTGTGCTTTGTGACAAACAGCTTTTAATGTGCCAGTATTCCGAGGCAATCCTTGATGCATTTTAAAAAATGTGAGTGCAATACTGATTTCTGAAATGAAGGTCATGATGAAAATGTGTGTTCACCTGTTCATGGAGGCCTAGGAGTTGGCTGTAACGTACTCGACAATGCAAGACACCATTCACATGGATATTGTAAGCCTGCAGAAGGAAAAACATAAAAATAAACAGTCAGTAAAATTTTTAACCAAGGCTACAACTGCGATATTGTGAAATTTATATCACAAATCAAAACATGTCTATGTATTACGGGGACTTTGATTTCACAATAGAAAAAACAAATGAAGGGTGCTGTTTCAAAAACACTTAGCGGAAACATAAGAAAAAAGATTTCTTAAGGCATTCTAGCAGGTCATGTGGTCTTTAAAATTTGCAAGCAAATAGAGTAACACACAAAAATGCTTTAGTTTGTTTGACGTTGTTTTTAGGAAGTTGTTATGTAAAGCTCTCCATCTTACTGTGGCATACTATAAGAATGCTCTCAACAGACGCTATTCAATACTTCTACAAATATGTACAGCATGCGATGAACCAATTATTGACAGCACGGCACGCAACCTCCGCTACACAGCTAACACATGAGTCATCAAAGCTGGAACAAGTTTACAGACACAGGGAGGAAGAAACTGCCAGGCCTTTACTTGTCGTCAAACATAAAAAAGGAAGAATGAGTATGCAAGTCTTCACGAAATTCTGTACTTTTTTGTCCTTGTGTTTGAACAGGAAGTCTGACATTTAAATCGCAGCCCACTCTCATTTTTGTGGCTCTTCTGCAAAGTATGCATATTTGGTGACATGAACAGCTCCACTGCAAATATGCAACTCCCTGTCGAATATAGAGCAAGACAACATTACGCTCTCTGAAGAGAAATCCCTCCGACTGTGAGAGAATGCAGAGAGAAACAAAGCAGCTTTTAAAATCGGTTTTAGCTGACTTTCGGAAATTCAGGTAGAACTGTTTTCTTAAAAAAAATTACAAACATCTGTATATTGTAATAAAATAGAACATAAATATTCCATGAAAAACAAACTAAATTTTAAATGTTCAAATGTTGTCTTGCCTTCTAAATAATAATAATAATAACAACATTAAAATCATTTAGAATTTAATTAAATAATTTATACATATTTATACATAATTTATACATAATTTATACATAATTTATACATAATTTATACCAGTCAAAAGAATTGGATTTTTTAGTTTTATTTTACGTTTTTGAATGTCTCTTCTACTAAGGCTGTGTTTATTTAATCAAATATTATTAAAATTTTAAATTACTGTTTTATATTTGAAGATATTGTAAAATATAATTTATGTGATAAAAATTTCAGGATTATTTGATTAAAGCTCAAAAGAACAGTATATATTTGAAACAGAAATACATTATAAATGTCTTGACACTTTACTGTCATTTCTGATCAATGCATCAATGATAAATAAAATGACTAATTTATTTAATTTTCGCCCCAAACTTTTAAAGGGTAGCGCATTATTGTTTCCACAAAATATGAAGCAGCACAACTGCTTTTAACATTCATAATAATCAGAAATGTTTATTAATCAGGAAAATCAGCATATTAGAGTGATTTCTGAGCCATTTTAAATTGTAATAATATTTCATAATACTTACTGGATTTTGATCAAATAAATTCAGCCTTGCTGAGCAGAAGAGACATTCAAAACAAATGAAAATATCTAACAGATCCCCCTCTTGACCAGTAACAGGGAGAACTAGTTTATGCAAAACCAGTATAAATTATGCAAAACAACAAATATCTTGTCATCAAAGAAAATGAAACAAAAATATTAAGCAGTAAAAAGTGAGTCTGATTCATACATCTGACCAATTTATATCTCAAATATGTTGTCATCAAAGAAAATGATAAAAATATTAAAGTAGTAAAAAGTGAGTGTGATTCGTACATCTGACCAATTTATATCTCGGTGGCCTTGAAAGGCTTAGCTATTGAAAATGTTACTGGTGAGAAATTCGCTCTGAATCACAGTCACAGGTGGACACAAACAATGTCAGCAGTCAATGTGTTAGGAATGATTCACAATATCTTCTTCGAGTCAGTGAATTAAAACCTTTGCGGGTCTACTGGAGGTGTTTTAAGACTGCTAAGAGCATGCATGTGCAGTGGAGCTCAAAAATGATCTCAGCCTCTTAATCAAATTATGTGTTGGTTAAGGAGAGTCAACATTACATCTGCAGACACCAACGAGAAAGAATTCAGGCAAAATATGCTTTGTAACCAATCCACAGTTCAGTACAATACAGATGAAACTGGAGCTGTCTGTTATTGATAGACTCTGTGTTTCATAGAAAAATAAAGTGTCATGTCTTCAGAGTATTAGGCCAGCTATGTTTCCAGTTATGCTAGATAACTGTTATGCTGAAAGAAATGGCAATCTTGCACTGCATATGGCTGAGGGAGAAACGCCAGCCAGGAGAACTGAGACACTGTGAATCCAATTCACACAACAACTCAGAGTGTTTCTGAACGACCAAAGCTTCCTAATCTGATTCCACCTTCAATTATTTTGTGCCTGCCTTTTTTATTATATATAATGAAAAACAAAAAATGCAGGCACAGAGTTGTTGTGTTAATTGGATTCACAATATATATATATATATATATGATAACTCTTCGGAATAGGTAACACCTATTAGTTGCTTATTAGCGTGCATATTACTAGATTATTAGCCATGTATTAGGGCTAAATAAGAACATATTAATGCTTTATTCTAATTGACCTTATTCTCCATCCCTAATCTTACCCAATAACTAAACCTAACAACAACCTTACTAACTATTAATAAGCAGCAAATTAAGAATTTATTGAGAGAAATGTCTTAGTTAATAGTTAACAAGTGTTACCTATTCTAAAGTATTACCACACACACACACACACACGCACACACACACATATATATTGTACACAGCAGATGCTTTCCAGACGTATGTGTGCTATCTGGGTACAGAATATTTCAAAATTTAAATTGATCTTGTTATCCTTTATTGAAATTCTAAAAACTAGATTTCCTAGACTACTAAGAGACTCAAGAAAGAGTGTCAACAACGTACATGTACAATTTTGCTCTATTTTGTCAACTAGGAAGGACTTAAAAAATGACAATAGCCAACATACTAAATTAACTAAAACAGTATGCCCATATATCATGTTATTTCTAGTTATCAGTCATTTTAACATATAACTGTTCCTCTTTCTCTTCTGAATGAACGGACATGTTCCTCTCATTCCATCAGTCAGAGAAAGATCCGTTCACTGCAAAGATTCGTTCACAACAACGATTCAAAGCAGCTCTGTTCTATCTACAGCGTCACCAAACCGAATGTAAAAGCTAGGCGCATCGCTTTGACCTCCACCACACTTACCACATATGTCGATCCATTTTCATCGGAACGGACCTCCGTCTCGGGGATGGAGAAATGCATTTTCTACTTTAAGTTTAAAAGTCTTTGATCAAGATGAAAATGCTGTTAAAAGCGAGAGAGTTCACGGAAAGCCCTCTGCTGTCATGCAGGGACTAAACTGAATGACTGCGAGCTACACTCGCTCCGGATTCCCTGTCCAGTCCAGTTCAGTCCTGTCCAGAGCGGAATTAAACCAGAAAACGTCTCTTTTGCGACGTGGGTTGTTTTAAAACTTTCTTAGTGTTCAGGGCTGAACTTTTCCAATAAACATCTAAGCAGCAGCCATGTTGCAACTGGAGGTAATTCCACGTTCATTGTCAGCAATGTATCGTCTAATCTGTCCTCTCACTTCCTCACGCACTGAAAACTACGTTCTGGTCGAGTCTGCAAAACACTAAAGGGTCGTCGCAAGGCTCGCGATCCAATAAACTTTCAGATTACTCCACGTAAAGGTGCTCCGCGGATGTGTACAGTCCCTCTACATACATTGGTACACACGAACGAGAGGAAACAAATAAAGAAATCGTTTGTCGTTTCAAGATACCAATACTGTACTCCAACTTGTTATGGGGTTAAGATGAACACACACCAGTCTGCATTGTAACGAAACCTTCCAACACCATAAACGGAACCGCTCTGCTGTAATGTATTCAATATGTATCTGTTCTCGGCCGAAGCATTGCAACAGTCTGGATCAAACCATTCTTCTAGCGCGGGGGGAGGTCATTGCGTAAAAATATTCGTTCGAGATGAACCTTTGGCATGAACAAGTTCCAAGCGTTGTTTGTAGAAAACAATCTCTCCCAAACTATGTAAACTTATGTTTAATTATGAATGTAAGTGTTTTTAACTTAATATTAGGTTTAGCAATGAAATGGATTTAAAAATGGTTGATACAACAAGCAAAATATGAGGTTAAACTGCATCAGAGTATTTAAATATTAACTAAACCATATTTCTCAAGAAAGCTTTGTGATTGAGGTAGGCTATTTAAGGCGCTATTTTTTTCTCAGAAAATTGGTCACTGAAAAGACCGAGGCGCTTTATATATATATATATATATATATATACATACATGTGTGTGTGTGTGTGTGTGTGTGTACTGTTTTTAACTGCTATGTTTAATACGTTTTACAACTTCATAACAATAAACATATAAAAAATAATAAAGAACAAAAATAATAAAATATGTTAATTATAAAACACCAAAATGACTAATAGAGTTGCCTAAATTAATAGGGCATAATTTAAATAAAAAAAATAAAAAAATCTAAAAATTCTTTCTTTCTTTCTTTCTTTCTCTGACCTGGGGCAATCCAAAATCCACATAGGATAAAGACACTTTTGTAGCCAAACAACTTGTTGTTATTGGAGTTTAACTTTATGTTTGATAATAGTAAATTAAACATTAATGAATTGAGCAACAAAGAATTTGTGCCTATAATGTTTTTTTTTTTTTTAAGTAATCCGTATTCGTGGAATGTGCGTTATTTTAAATAACCAGACTGAATATAAATGTCGAAAAAGATCTATATCAGCTCAATGACGTGAATTGTGTAAAAGCAACCTGGTGTTTTTGAAAGTGTTTCGTCTCTAGTGAGAAATGCACATTATTTGCGCCGCCTGGTGGTCACGAATGGAGTCGCGACTATAGACGTCACATGATCATCGAGTCACATGACTTTTCTTTTGGCGAAAATGACAGCAGCCGCTACAGCATCTATTGTGTATTCATTTACTGTTTTTATTGTTTTATTCAATGTTTATGTCGATAGCCAGGATACTGATGCACAGGTGAGACAGTTCGCCATGTCAAATGAATTCAGTCAATGTAACAGATAACGTTACTATAGTCATTTTCGAAATGACTGTAATGAAATAATAATACATGCTACGGTAGATAAGTTACATTGTTTTCATCTGTCTTCACTGTTGGAAAGTAAAGTAAAATGATGCATGTTGTTTTATAATATTTTAAAAGCTTTCACCTTTTTGTTTTGCTAGTTATGTAAAATGTGTCAAGGGACTGTACGGCAAGATAGTCCTGTCTGGGATTTTTGCCAAACAAAAGGCCATATTAGAGGACGCTGCTGTTTTGGAAATGAAACCAGCGATGTAGATGCCATTATAGGGTAGGAAAATTTTTCTAATATTCCTCATTTTATTAAATTATGATTATATATAATCTAACTGTACGGCTGTTTTAGGTTGGACTTGGCGAACTGCTCCATCAGTCGTGTAGAGCACCTGTACAATTCATCCACAGCTTTCATCATGTATGTACGAGAGCAGGTCTGTCATGATAACCTGCATGTGTCATTGTAGCACTTAAATTGAATATCTAACTGTTGTCATTCTTTATTTTCACAGCGATCTCTCCAACAACCCGATCTCCAATCTGAGCGATTTCATATTTCAGGGTTTCAGCAATCTTAGCCAACTGTAAGTTTTGCATGAGCACTGTACAGTATATTATGTGTAAAACATTTAAGTCAGGGATTTTCAACTTGGGTCTGGGGACCAGGGGGGCTGCAAGGTAGTGCTAGGGGGTCCATGGAAATAAAAATAGTGAAAAACTGTAAAATAGATTATAAAATCATAAAAATTAATACAAGTATAACAATAATTATAATAAGCTATTAATAATGTATTAAAATAAAAACATTGAAATAAACAAATAAACTATATAAATAAATAATAGATCTAACAGTCCGGTGTAGTGGGGGAAAGATTATGTTACTGATAAAACAAACAAACAAAAAAAAAATGTTTATGCATATTTATGGTTGGGTAGACTATAAATTGGGTCCTTATACATGAAAATAGAAAGGTGTCTTTTACGTTTTCGGACGGGTGTCTCTTTGACAAGGATATTCATCCACAGGGTCCATAAAAGATCTAAAAGATTGAAAATCCCTGATTTAAACTAACACAGTTAGCTAACACAAGTTAACTTGACAAATCTTTACTTAGTTTACTACCCTTTAAACTGGAGTGTCCAGGGGGCAATGCATCATGGGAGAAGGTTGAAGTGAAAAACAATGCCAGAATCTGCGAAGGACAGAAAAATATTTGCAATCAGACTGCGCAGATGTGTAAGTAACCAAAAGACCTTGGATCTCAGTCTACAAAATGTATGTATTTCAATGCATTTCTTGATTATGGTTTGTGTCTTCAGCCTGGGATTGCCCTGAAAACTCATTCTGCAACCCATACGGACCAGGGTTCTTCGAGTGTAGTTGTTTACATGATTTCTATGGATACAAGTGCATGAGACAGGTGAGACCCCCTCAAATCATTCCAAACAGACTGGCCTTTTCTCCTTTATTGCACACGTTTATTGTTCTTTAACAATTGCAGGGGGAGTTTCCTGTATTTAAGGTGCTTGGGATACTAACCGGATCGACAGTTGTGGGTTCATCTTTACTCTGGTTCACACAAAGACGAAAGGCCAAGAACATTTGACTTCTAAAGAAAACTGACCGTTGGACTGACAGTGGAGCCACAAAGTGCATCAAGCTTATTGAAAATGTTGCAGTGCACCAACCAGCTTCATACACTGGACGATTAACCATCTGCTGAACATTGGGATTTCTTTTTTTTAACCTGCCCAAAGCAGATTTGCATGACAATTTTTTAATGGATAATTTTGTAGTTTGTGTGCGCTTCACTTTCTTTTGAACCTCATTGCCCTTAAATGTTTTTACTTATACATTTTACAAAAGCTTTCATGAATACTGACACATTTTCACAGCCTTGACAAGGCTGGTTTGTAAAGAGAAAACTGACCATAGACTGACCTCGCTGACTGTGTTTGGAGGTCAGATGTTTTAACTCTGAACATCTGAAAGTGAAACACTGAGATATTTTAGCAATGATTATTAAGGGCAAATATTTTGTGTTGTTATATTTTAAAGATGAAGTGTTTTCTGAAGAATTATAGGTTAAAAAGAGGGGGAATGGATGTCATAGGACCTATTATTTGTGAAAAATGTAGATTGTTACTGTCACTTGCTGTTTACAGATATCATATTTCATAACTGACAACTGTATGTTTTTCTTCTTGGCAGTGTAAGTGTAAAAGAGAATTTGTTTGATCTGCTAATATGAGATATATAGACGGACACACTATCAGTAGAATACTGACATAAATTACATTGTGAGTTTTTGCCAAGAATGTAGTATTGTGGTATGAAATTAAGCATGTACCTTGGCAACTAAAATAAAGATGTCACAATATCACAAAGAAATAGCCAACAAAAAACTAGTTTTTCTTTGTAATCTTACCCATTTATTTTTCTGTAGCATTTCCAAGGTTTTGATATATATAAACAAAACCCCTTATGCAACATAGTTAGCTTCTGCATGGTCTTACACACATTTGCACCATGTTCTGTTTCCCTTTTTCATATCTATGAAAGGACTTCGGCAAGAGCAACTATCCAAAAAGGATGATTGTTCTTATGTTTATGTTAATGCACTGAGCACCATGATGAGCCGAAACTGAAAGCATGAAATGCTTTACAGACAATTTCGTGGATCTTGTGTACGACAATTCTAAATACTAATTTGAGAATTTTCTGATTAGAAAATCTCATTAGATGGAGTTGAAACAGATACCACCAGTAAGGATGTAAACAGTGGCTTTGTTCCTTTTCATAGATACGTATAAGCCCCATGTGCACAGACTCTTTTTATGTGCGGATGCAGAGGGAAGCAGAACCGTGTTTGTCTGTTCTTCACTGATCTACGTTCTTTACTCGCAGTACCACAGGCACAGAGGTGCAGGGGATCATGCCCAAGTCAGTGATCACAAGGTCCACAAAGTCCGGTGGCGTCACATCATACACCAAGTTCAGAAGCCCCAGGGATTTAACAGTCTGCCAGTTCTCTAGGTGGGTCTTCCCATTTCTGGTCACAATCAGATCATCAGGGTCATCTGTATATAAAAAAAAAAAAAAATTATTTGTGTGTGTGTGTAAATACCTATATGTGTCACTTACGAAATAAAATAATAGTCAATTCACCATTCAAGCTAAACATCACAGAGTTACCTAATTCATTGGATACAAAAGAGTCCGTCTGCACTCGTTCACAGAACTTGTAGGTCTCACAGCAGACCAGCACTGGTACATTGTAGGCCTTTGCTACCAGGGCAATCTGGGAAGTTCCCACACGTGACATCACGTATCCATTGGCAAGAAGTGCATGGGCACCAAGAAATACCTTGGATACCTGGAAATAAAGAGAGCAAAGTCCAAGTTCTGATTCAGCATGTTTTTAATGACAACATAAAGGCCAGTTTAACTTTAGTGCAATCATATCACGGTTCAAAAGTTTATTATTATTTTTTTATTAGTACTTTTATTCAACATGTATGCATTAAATTGATCAAAAGTGACAGTAAAGACAATTATCATATATTTCTATTTTAAAAATGCAGTTTTTTTTAACATTCTGTTCGTCAAAAATAAAAAAAATCAAGTGACAAAAAACAACAACACGTTTATAAATTATTAATATTAAATATTTAGAGGTGCTCCGATCACGATCGGCCGATCGTTAATGCGCATTTCGTCCGTAAAGCCGGTTTTCTAATCAGCGGTTAATTACATCAGGTGCATGATTTCACATAGAGCAGCTGTTAATACACAGAGCCGTTGTTAACTGAGAAGATGCGCCAAAAAACGCTGAAAATGAAGTGGATTTGCGCATCTTCTCTATTAACAACGGCTCTGTGTAGTAACAGCTGCTCTATGTGAAATCACGCACCTGATGGAATTAACCGCTGATTAGATAACCGGCTTTACTGACGAAATGCGCATAACGATCGGCCGATCGTGATCGGAGCACCCCTATAAATATTAAAACAGTTATTTAAAATTGCTATATTTTTCTACAATATTTCTGTATCTGTGTGTTTTTTTTTTTAAATCAAATAAATAGCCTTGGTGAGCATAAGGGACTTTTACAAAATCACTCATGAGCTAAAAATGATGCTTGCAAAAAGCTTTACTGAAAGGAATGACTCACTTCAGGCAGAATGTAGGACAAGGCAGATATGAGGACGTAAGTACATCGGATGCCTTTCTTCACCAGACGCCTCAGCGCCTCTCTGCCCTCCAGCCTGGGCCGACTGTCCACAACTATGACTCTGAACTTCCTCTGCTTTTCAAAGGCTTCGCACAGAATGTGGTTGACAAGTGAAGAGCTTTAAAATAAGACAAAGGCATTTCTGAATGAGATAATCCAGATTATTACAGGATTACGTCAATTCACCGAAAGATCTTACCAGCCATAAACAAGAATAACATCTCCATCACTTATCTTCTCGATAGCGTACTTAGAAATGGCTTGAGAAGCCAAAATGATCTTCTCGTTTATGTAACTATCAATACATTCCTGAAGTCTCCTTTTCGCCTGTTGAGAAAACATTTATTTTAGAAATTCAAAGGGATCCTATTGTATATAAATGTCTCTAAACTCTAAAGTGACTGTGATTAATCATACCTCTTCTTCTTTGCACTGATTGGGTATATTTGAAATCTCTTTCTTGATGTACTTGATGGCATTGCCCATGCTGGCTGAAAGCGGCCGACACTGGCTGAGAAAACTGCAGGTGTGAAGAGCATTTGCGGCGTTTGTTAAACATCTGTTTCCATGTAGGATCAGGGTTCAAATCAAATATGTCTATATCAGTATTCACAAGGAAGAAGGTGAACCTGATATAGGGCGACAGCTTGTTCACAAGGTCCCTTGACAACTCCTCATTTGGAGGAGTGCTATAGTCTTGAATAACCTTCAAAAATGATTTAAATGTTGATTAAATCGATAAATGACGAACTTCTGAGCATGTCATAGGCTTATTGTGCATTACCTGTTTAAAGGCATGTAGTAGGGCCACAGATCGAGCGTTGGATCCTGCTATAATGCCCTGAGAGTACTGCAGGCCCAACCGAACAATGGATGGGTGAATAGCTGTGACAGGGATGCTACAAAATAAACCATACCAAATAATAAATCAACCAACTATATCATTCAGGTTAAACAAGCTTAACTGCTAATGTCACTCCTGACTAACTGAGACTTGTCAAAAGATTAAGAGAAAGGGAGAAAAAAAATATAACTAAGGCAAAATTATAACTAATGTAGAAGATACAATGTTTACAGTACCTGATTTGCTGGGTGGGAGGGTTTTTTTCGGCTGTACTGGTGTAGATGTGAGAACAGGCTGACCTTGTAACCATAATCAGACCTCAAAGGAACCTAAGAGAAGTGCAGAACAACAGCATTCAACGTGAATTTTTGTTTTTTTCCCCTCAAAGATAAATGCTCTAAAAGGTCACATCCTCCCTCCTCAGGTCAAGAGCTGAGGCTGCAACAGAACATACATGACACAAATGTGCACAAATGAAGAAGAGCTCCATGGTGGACTTTAATAGCTTTATTCTAGTGTTATAGATCTACACCTAACAACATAAAATAATAAATAAAGAATAAAAAAATAAAAAAAACACTCAAAAGTTCACCCACACAGGACATCTAGCTCATCACATGTGCACAATGAAAAGACAAAAATCACTATGAAATCACCTCCAGCAGACATTAAAGCCAAGAAGAGTCAATAACTATCACCAAGAATAAAAAAAAAACACACATCACAAATAGAAAATATTCAACAATACACTGCACACAAAGGTGTGGAGCCAGACCTTGACTCCAGTTATATTTAAACTGCATCCCTGCCCTGACTTCTGTAAGACATCGGAAGGACCAGGGTTAAAAACGCTGCAAATTGGATCTCAGAAATCACCTGGGTGAATCCATCATCTGCCAATTGGCCACAATCAGACAAGGGGGCAAAGCATGACAATATTGATTTTGTCTCACCTGCTGTCTCTCAAGCTTTTTGGCCAGCTTCTTCAATGCAGCAGGGTCGTCCACCTGAACGTGCTCTGGTAACCTTTTCACTACTGAAAAAAATGGCAAACCTGCTCAGTCACAGATTCTCCCTAAATGCAGACACTGTAAATGGATTTTTATAAAATATTTGAATTAGGGGGAAAAAATATTTAAAAGCATAGGAATGGCTGAAAAAAAATTGGGCCAGTGTGTGAATGCCCAAACTTCCCACCCTGGAATAACCTTTTATGAAGCAGTGAATTACCTGGCTGAAGCTCACTGGGGGTAGCTTTAGGTTTGCTGGAGGTGGACTGCTGCCCCACTTCTTTCTTGCCCGGTTTTGATGCCCGTTCTGAGTCTTGCCTTGCCCGACGCTCTGCTCGCAGCTCTGCTTTGCTCTTTGCAGGCTTCTCTGCAGCCACAGGAGATTCAGATGCAGATGCATTTACAGGCACAGGAGCTGCTAATGAGATCAAAGTGCACCCAAAAAAAGAGACTTTAAACTTACAGTTGTGTTTACTCGGCAGGTTTGCTTCCATTAAAATGAACTCCGGTGTGGTCGCTTTGTTAGTGTGGTTAATTTAGGTAAGTGTGAACCCTGCCATCTGAACCTTGGTGCACACCAGACAAAGCTAGCTGTGCGCTTCCACACAAACTCTAGTGTGGTTCAACTGAAACTATTTTTTTGCTCAAGCATGTCTTGCTCTTCTCCTCGGGGGGTCAGAGCTTCATTTGTGTGTCCAACAGAGGAATTCAACCTGCTGTTTTGACCCAATTATACATTTCAAAAGTTTTCCAAGCAGGTGTCACCGTATCCTTGTGTCTTTTGTTTTGTATCTTTAGTTTAGGCTGTAAGCAAACCAGAATGAAACGGATGACTTTTTTTTTTTTGGTCTGGACCAAATACTACATATTAACATCTTTCTATCCTAAAAATAAGAACAGATAACTCTGAAAGTCTTACTATTAATCCGATCTGAAAGAAATATTATATAAAATAAATAAATGTTTGTATATCCAGTCTAAAATGTAACCATAATTACATTAGTTTTAATCAACTTTGGATGCAGAAATTATTCTGAGGCAGTACCTTTATGTGCTGGGCTCTGTGTGGCAGGCTTTGAAGGAGCTGGTACAGATGCTTTCTCTTTCTCCTTCTCTGGAGGACCCCTATCATCTTTTTTATTCTTTTTATGCTGTTTCTTCTCTTTCCTAAGACGCTGCTTTTCTTCTTTGGTCAATTCCTTACCTTCACCCTATAGATAAAATTAAAAGAAGGGAATCACAGTTTGCATGATTTTAAATAATCCGGTGTCACTGTAAATGTCTCTTAAAAGCTAGTCTGCATTTTGGGCAACTAGGCACCGTGCATGTCTGTTGAGAATGTGGCTATAATTCCCAAAATGCTGTCCAGGTAAGGCAGGTCACTACGGATTGAGACAGCCATTATGGCCATCATATTTTATAAATAACAAACAAAAACACATTTTATACATTAAAATACAATTAATTAAACTATGGATATTGAAGTTATAGAAAATAGAGACTTGACCTACCTTAGCTCGAATAATTTCTTGCTTCTTTTCATCTTCTTCTGTGACACACGTAAACATATATTTTTAAAACATATTCAAAGTTAAAACTGCTCTTTGTTTGCATGAACACTAGTGGTAGGAAATACTAATTTACTGAGAAGTCCGTATACATTTGAATGAATGTCTCTGGTGACAGAAATTCTCGACACTGTCTTTGCTTCGACAAAGTTATTTCATCATGTTGGCTCATTCGATCTTTACCAAACTAAAGAATGTTCCACAGAGACTGACTTCGTCTTGCAGACACATCCAGTAACACATGCAAACAATATGGAACATCGCAACCGTGTCTATGTAGCATGAGTCTGATTTCAATACAAGTTCAAAATGACAAGAACCGCATGATGTAATTTCCACTGTGCATGTGTCATCATGGCAGAGTGAAGCAGCAGCAACACGAGCTCTCCGTTAACGACTATAAACGACTGCTTACGTACATGTTTAATTAACAGCTCGGGTTTACAAAGCTTCAGTCTGTATATTTTACCTGTAGCGTGGTTGATGCTGTCAACCTGTCTCCCAACCGAATCCGCCATGTTTCATTCCTTCGTGACTTCGCGCTGGCAAACTGATGTGAAAAGCAGTCGTGATGAATTACGCCGCCATCTAGCGATTGAAATGTGTGAGCTGACTTTTCTTTTTATTATGTAGCATTTATGAACGTATGTATCTATTTTATTTGTACTAGTGGAAATAGTCTACGCTGCTTGCATAACAATAAAATAACAAGTAATGTTACAGTACTTGTTAACAGGGTTTTAGATGGTGTAACACCGTTCCCAAACAAACACCAAGGATGATAAACTTCCGGTCAACCTCTTTTATGGAATAGATCGGAGGAAACACATTCGCTTGCAACAACAACACGTTCTCGTCGTTTCGAAGAAAAAAGGGTAAAAAAACAAAAACATTTGTTGTCAGAAGTGGGATTCGAACCCACGCCTCCAGAGGAGACTGCGACCTGAGCGCTAGCTGACGAAGGATAGTCCGACATAATTTCAGAAATGTTGAGCAATGTCGAACTGCGCAGCCAATCGCATCGAAGCGCTATGACATTTGGACCAATCGCGTCGAAGCGCCTTAACATTTCCAGCCAATCAAAAAGCGCAATTTATAACATTATCTTGACATTCGTGACATTTGACCAATCAGAGAGCAGGGGGATTTCGACGGCACGTTTCCGCGTCTCACCGCTAGGTGGAGGGGTCAGCGCTTCTAGTCAGGTGTCAATCAAGTTGCCGAACCGTGCCGAAGGTGTACGAAAGAATGACATCATCCTCAGGGGGCGTGTCAGAGGTAAAAAAGGTTAATTACTCAAGTTTGTGACCTATGACAAGGGTCATTGTCGCGTAGTTCGACATAAAAAGTGGTACGAGATTTGTCAATGGGTGAGTGTTTGTTACCTTTGCATTATAGATGTATAAAAATAAAAAATAATCGTAATCGAACATTATTAGTATCTTGGTTTAGTGTATTTGCATAAGAGAACAACACATCAGGCTTCAGAACAAACATTTACCTGGTCCCATTCATTTGAACGATGTAATGTGATGGTTGTGTTATGTTATGGCTTTCAACAGGGCAAACCAGAGTGTGTAATAATTGTTTATAGACATTTATGTAATGTTGCAGGTATTTTAAGAAATGTTCCTGTCTTGTATCTTTCTCCTCTAAATAGAGATACCAGTTGTAACATTATATATAAGATAAATGGGACTTGTGTCCTAGAAATGAATGAATGAATGAATAAATATATGAATTTAATGAAGTATTTTATGCTCTCTTAAGGGACTCACTTGTATTGTGCATTATATTTGTTATAATGCTTACAGATAGAGAAATGTCAGATGCTGTCTCGTGGCCAAAAAACCTTGCTTGGAGGTGTGCTGAAATGCATGTTTTTATTAGTATCATTAGTATATTTACTGAAAAGGTTTCTTTCTGAATTATGTATTAAGGGTTTTTTTTTTTTTTTTTTTTTTTTTTCGTCTTAAGCCTCTACTGGACCAGCACAAAGGGTGGTGGAAGAACCTCATGATGCTGAAACAGCAAAGAAGGCCATGGAGCAGAGTCAGCCTGACCCCCAGCCTCATCCCATGCCCCTGCCCGGCCCCAGCCTACTGCACCTGTGGAAGCAAGAGTTGCAACACAATTTTCAATGGTAAGAATTACTATTTAACTTTTTTAATAATACCACTTAAGAATGTGCTCAATTAAAATTCAAGAAAGTTCAGAACGTAAGATGAAGAAAAAAAGAAAAAGCAAGAATGCTATGAGATGCTGGCTGAGACCTACTAATTGTCACCCCTCTTGTACAGTGGGGGCACCTGTTGTCTGCTGAATGGTCAGTTTGAATATCTCAGATTTGGTTTAAGTCACATGGTCAAGGATAAATGTAGAATGTAACCTGTTTGCTTTCTCTCTTGAGACTAGACTCATGTCCCTCATGGCATCCCTCTCAATACTTCTCATGTGTTAAAGCTACATTATCTTTCTTTCTCAATCTCAGGTAACATACCACATAGATGCTGGCTATCATTAACTGTACACATTAACAATTATTCCATCATGCAAATACTTTGTAGTAATTTCAGGAGTCAATACTGCTAATAAATATGGATGACACTTCTATTCAGAAAGAAATGTTTTTAAAAACCTGCATTTACTTAAAATAGTAATATTAATATAAATCGTAATTCTTGCTATTATAACACATTCTGTCTTCTCACATTTTTGATTTACCAAACCAAGATTTACTGGCTCTCACATTGCTGCAGCAAAGCCAAATCTTAGTGTGGTCAGGAGACCTTCTCAGGTTGAAGACCAACCCAGCGCAGCATTGTCTTGTGCCTCTATACCAAGCAGTACTGTCTCTGTAAGTAATGGCATAATGTATAAAGTATTCTATAAAGGCACTTTTCACGTTCCATTCTGTACGAATTATTAAACTTGTTCAATTTTTCTTTTAATACCAGAAAACCATATTTTTGTCGATGTTTCAGGGTGTGCCAGTGTTCCAGGGTCTACAAATGGTTCAAAGACTGTCAGCGGTCCATAGGATGCCACTGTTACAGCCTATTTTGCAGAGCACCAATTCACAACCAGCTCCACAAACCATGCCCAAGAGACCCTACAAGGCAAACACTTGCAGGAAGTGTGGAAAATTCAAAACCAGTGCAACGGGACATAGCCAGTACAGGGGCAAGGTGTATATACTGTCCACAGACTGAGAACATTACAAAAGAAAAGTGGTTAGAGTAAATCCGGAGAACCTTCTCCCAAATAATGTATACACTATATATTTTTATTTATTGTTGTGTGTATATAGTTGTTTAAATATAGTTCACTATTGTTAATATTTGTGTCTAACATTATTTTATTTAACTTGCTTTTTTAATCCTATTTAACTTTTACTTTTACCTTTTTAATTTATTGTTTGAAAACTTCATTTAATATTCATTACTTTTCTATTAGCATAATTGTAAAATAAATAAAAAAACAAATTGAGAAATGTGTTTTGATTTCTACATTTATTTTCCTTTTATTTCCCTTTTAAATTTTTTTTTTGAAAACTTATATAAATTTAATTTGTTTAATATTCATTACTGTTATGTTGGCATAATTGTAAAAAAAAAAAAAAAGAGAATGATTGCTTTTTATTTGTACTTTAGTAAACATTTCATCAGTACACTGCAACAATAGAACGTATTCCTATAAAAAGATAATTTGCACTTTGTCATTTGTCACAGACATTTTTAAGCATAATAATGACTATTTTTGCATCCTTTTTTAATTAAAAATGACAGATTTAAAGGTGTCTTGAATGAATGTAACCTTAAAAAAAATCTGATTTAATATCAATAAAATCACAACTAATAACATGCTTAAAATAAATATGAATACAACTACACATAATAACATGCTTAATAACAAAAATAATACAACAACTACTAAATAACTAATAATAACAAAACACATTTCCATTGGTGTATTAAAATGTAATAAAAAAATATCAAACAAGCACATATATACATTTAATTAACCTTGAAACTTCATTTATTTAAAGCAATTAACAATAAAACAAAAAGTTGTCTTTAGCTGGATTCGAACCCGCGTCGAGGGGAGCACCTGCAATAGAAAACAGTGTAATATAAATGCGCGAATTTACCGCAAGAAGAAACCGGAAGATGTATCACTGCGCGCATGCTAAGGAAGATCCGTCTTTGAACATCAAATTTCACCCTTTCTTTTCTTCATTTTTTCTTTCTCTTCTTCCCCTTCTCTTTTTCTTCCTTCCCTCTTTTCTTCCCTTCTTCCCCGTCTTTGACGGACTATTGTTCCCCAGCTTGAGCGCAGCGCCTTAGACCGCTCGGCCATCCTGACGTATTACATGTGATTACGTCATCACGTTATATAGTAATAACAGTGTTATAACTGTGTTTTTATACATTTAACCTTTTTGATGACATTTTATGAGTTAAAATTATGCTGTTTTTGACCTATGATTAAGTTTAAGCAGTTAAGGATGCTATATTAGATTATTTTTAAGTATTTAAGTTATCAATAACTTAAGAAATTAATTGAAACAAGCGTCCTAATGAAACAGTCACTAACAACACTATTTCAATGCATCAAACACTAAACACGACTAACCGTGAGGATCACCGGCTTAACCAACGGCAAAATAGCTAAGTTAGGTTCTCTATTAAGAGTTTTAAACTCATATGTCGCTATGTAACTTACTTCTGTACATTTTAACTTAACAGTTAACGTTACCTGTAACTAGCATCGTTGATGTTGTCAACCTGTCTCCCGTCCGAGTCCGTTATATTTCATTTCCAAGCAACTTTTCGCTGGTTAAAAGTCTGAAATGATTTGGGATCAACAATTCTCAAATGTATCACCTTTTCACACAAACGGTTGCCTTTCACTCAAACTTTTACAGGGTTGAAGACGATACATCTTCGTTTCAAAGCGCTCCAGAGCCCTCTGCTGGTCAAAGGAATGTAAATATAATGCTAAAAAGCAACAGCTAGAAACAAATGTTTGGAAATCACGGTCACGTTAAATTTTTCAGGGTTAGTCTCAAATTCTTGTATTATTATATTTGTATACTAATATAATATTTATGCTTCTCTCTCAGGTAAATTCCGAGTGAGGGTTCGATCATAGACAGTTCGATCTTAAGCTGGCTAAAAGGCTATGATTTTATAAAAAAAGAGCGCTGCACGTTTCTGTGTCACAAGGTGGCGCTTTAGACTGCTTTAATGTGATTCTCAATCAATGGATAGCGAAATTTTATGACAAGCTGTTGCTCGTCAACTCGAGTTTATGACACTAAGTTATGACATTTATATAATATATTTAAGACCGTTGTAAGCATATTTTTATGTATATTTTATCACCTCATCTGAAGGAACAGTCCGCGACATTTCAAAATAAGAGTCCATGTGTATTTCAGGCTTGTTTATAGAGGTCGGGATCGTTGCGTCACGTCGCAATGCATTGTGGGAATCGCGGTACAGAAGTAGATGTACTGTATAGTAGGCATTAGGTAACGTTGGTCATTTGGTCATTAATTTTGATTATTTTTGGAAAATGGTTCAGTATTGCTGTATTGTGAACTGCTGTAATCGGTTTCATGATCGACAGGGCAAACGCCTCGTGAATCATATTAGTTTTCAACATTTTCCTACGTGGAAAAAAAACACAAGGTGTCTGAAATCACCAAGAGGCGTCAGATGGCTTGGGTCGCCACTGTACGGAGGGAAATACTACCTTCGATAGTATTATAATACATAGTTATGGTGAGACATGTTGTGTATGGTCTCTCTCTCTCTCGCACATACACACACACACAAACTCAGACACAAACACATTACGTTTTATCTAGTTTTTGGCCAGTAAGGGAGTCAGTTTAGTGTCTGTATTTTTTGTTTAAACATTTTCTTTTGACCCAATCCTGAACTTAATTTGCTTTTTGATATTTTTGTGCTGACTGTATTTGACAAATTTGAACAACTTGTTTAAAAAAATAAATAAAAAAACTGGAACGAACTTCAAAATAGGAAGTTAAGCGTCTTGTTTTGGTGAATGGTGGGTTGTGTCTGAGGTGAATGTTCGTCAATATTATACCGGATTACAGAACTACCGGAGGAAAACAGTGAATTTTTGCAAGTATGATAGGTGAGTAATTACTCCTGAAGTGTAACAAACCCGCATAGACAAGCTTCATAGCTCGCAGAATCTGATAAGTGTGTGTGTGTGTGTGTGTCACCACTGATGCTTGGTTAATGTTAACATTTCCTTAGTGAAAAAGATTGTTTTCTCCACGTTTAATTTGCAGATCCATTTATGATCTGCAGGTGAGCCTCCAGTGACTTTTTAAAAAGTGAAAGTGACATTTTTAAATTGATCGGAGGTGTAAGCGCTCACTCCACAGACCCGGTAGGATAAATTATCAGGGAAACTGAGGCTTGGTAAACTTTCATGTGTTCATAGGGATCGATTCCGCCTACAACCTCTTTTTTTTTTTAAGTAGCGTTGTTTGGCTTCATTATTAAGTTTGTCCGTATAGGTATAGGCAACTTTTTTTGTCACGTTCTATAACTTTTTCTGGAGACTGGCTATTATCTTATTACAAACCTGCTTTGCGATGCCTCTAAAATGGCCGCCGTTACCCACAATGCACCATTCCATGACGTCTACGCCCGAGCTCTATAATTAAAAATCAAAAGTATTTTTTTTTTTTACGGAGCCCCGCACATGACATGCAGGAAAAAAATATCAGGCTAAACAGTGTGCATGATTTTTTTTTTATTTGTTTCCTCAATGTACTAAAACGTGCACACGATTACTATTGCATTCACTCGATTTATAAATTGTGCGCACGATTTAACTTACTAGTAAATAGAGGGAATCGTGTGCACGTTTTAGTACATTGAGGGAACGAATTAATAAATCGTGCGCACAATTTATTTTTTCTTGCATGTCACGTGCAGGGCTCCATATTTTTTAACAATACATTTTATTTAATTTTAAATCCATTTAATTCATTGGAAACTACTGTAGTGTTTGGCTGTGATGTTTCTCCAAAAGACGAGTCAAAGAACATTATTTGATACATATTCAATATATAGATTTTACCCTTTCACTGAAAGACACTCCATGAGAAAAGCGAGGAGAACTCTCATTTGAATGCCGTAACATATACAGCTCACCCCTAAACCATCTCGATTGGACTGTGGAGGCCAGGTCATCTGGCGCAGCACCCCATCACTCTCCTTCTTGGTCAAATAGCCCTTGATGCCTTCGATGTGACTCTAGAATTTCCATAGTCATGTAAATAAAGAAAACTCATCGAATGAGAACGCATGTCCAAACTTTTGGTCTGTACTGTATATAAAAAATAAATAAGTCAAACATGGGTCGTATTTTGTGTGAAGTACATCATTTAATATTAGTTTTCACTCTAACTTTTGTCTTATGGATTTTTATGTTATTATTTTTAAATCCACAGCTTTCCAAAATAATAATACATTACAGCAGTCAGCAGGAGAAAGAAAGAGGTCCAGTTTACAGACACTCTAGGAACACATAGCCTAGTGCATAACTACCTGTAAAGATAGGAAGGGCAATGAAGCAAATGCAAGTGAATGTAGTTTTAATGAGTAGATAAACAAATTAACAGAAGATAACCAGCAGGAACAGGATGGAGAGAGATGAAGTCACACGTGGCCAGGAAGTAACGGTGAGATGAGACCGCAGGAGAGCGTGATGTAGGAACTGAGATGAGTGATCCGGTGGAGAGGTGAGTGGATGGGGCTCCAGAAGAGCTGTGATCCAACGTAGTGAAGACAGCCAGAAACAGGGACAAGAAACCAGGCATGTAACAGGGAGCTTCAAACAACAATCTGTCAAACAAACCGAAAGACAGGGCAATAAATAGGGAGCAGATAATGAGTGGCAGCTGAGGCTGATGAACAGAGACGCCCGTTTGAAAGGATCAGTGCAGACGAGAGACACAACAAAAACTCCACGCACATAGTGATCAACAGAGACGACGGTTTTACCAACCGTGACAATATCTTAAGACAAATGTATTATTTATACTTAATATTTTAATACTTTTTTCTCATAAAAATGATTCTTAATACTCAATACAAATAACTAAAACAAATGATAAATATAAATAATGCTGCTTCAAGGGATGGAAAGGCCACTCATGTCAGTCTGCTGGACACAAAGCTGACTGGAGACAGAAAACAACACAGTGGTCCTGACAGGGAGTCGTTTTTGGTTGTTTCCCATGTCTTACAGAACCTGAAACATAAATCAGTGTTATTAATCAAAATACATTACATTTAGAGCAAACTTGACTTTTAAATGTTTAAAATGATTGTATGAAGAAGAAGAAGAAGAGAAGAAAAACATTTAGCAAATCTTAGACTCTTAGTACCATAAACCAGTCATGAAGCAGCATCTCCTCCAGAATAAGTCTCTGCTGTGGATCATGCTGCAGGCAAGAGCAAATCATCTGGCAGCACTCTGTTCAAAAAGATGAGTGGGGTGTCTGATTGTTAACTTGACACTGTTTTATATGTAGATTGTATATTTTTATGATTAGAGCTCAAATTGTCAGTCTTCGTTCTATGATGAAGATCTCACCTTTTGACAGGTCAGGGTTGGACTGAACGTTCTTACTGATCATGTGCAGGTCTTTGTCTTCTGGAAAATACCCGCACACCATCACAAACAGCAGGATCCCTAATGACCAAACTGTCGCCGGCTTTGCATGGTACCTTCCGTCGACATCAAACTCCGGTGGACAGAAAATTTCTGTGCCTAGAAAGAAGAGATTTTATATTTAATGCATTTATACAGCAGGATGTGTTTCAGTGAGCTAAAGACGCTGCTGGCAAACATACCATTGAAGGCCACGTAGGCAGAATCCTTCATGAGCGTGCCGCACCCGAAGTCGATCAACTTGACCTCCAACGTGTCGGGGTTCACTATGAGGTTCTCCAGTTTTATATCTCGATGGAAGACTCCACGCTCGCAGCAAATCTTAGAGGCATGAATGACCTGAGACATAACATTTCGTGCCATCTCTTCATTGAGCCTTCGTTGGAGCTTCACAAAACTAAACATGCTCATGCTTGGCACGGGCCGCTCAAAGACCATGACATAGTGGTCCGGGTCATCCTGCCAGTCCAGCAGCTTAATTATCTGTGGAACACGGGGGCCCTTATTAGCCATGAGTGTCAGGCCGATCTCCATGGGAAGGTGTTTGGGATGACCAGGCTAAAAGGACAAAGTTACATTAACATGAATTTAAGATTTCAGAAATGGAAACAGTAACTGAGAAGCAATGATATACAGAGTGCAGGCTACTCACAACTCTTAAATATGGCATATTTGGAGTCTTTTCAGCAATTTTCACAGCCACCTGAGCAACAAGGCAAAGAATTAACAATAAGCATTTGCACAGAGGTCATTCCATTCATAAATCGGAGTAAAAATAAATAAATAAACCTTAAGGCCATCCTTGCAGCGAGTCCCTGCATGTATGTGGCTGTTGCTTCCTTCACCCAGCTTGGAGCCAAATTCATATCGCCAGAAAATGTGGTCTATTAGAAGATAAACAAATGTAGGTAGAATGAAATACATTTTTTAGCATTTTATCATTTACAATAACATTTTCTACTTCACAAATATGTATTATCCTTACTGTTCTCCGGCTCCTCTGCTTCATCATCTTCAGAGGAGCTAGCTGGAGTGTGGACGTCCTGAGGTTGGAGGACGCCCTCCTCAGCAGCAGGGAGGACTTCAGAGACTGGAGCTTCTCCATGATCATGAATCTCTACAATTTGTTGTAGAGAAGACTGGTCTACAGAGGGGAATACCAATAGTATGAATCCAGTCTGATATGAATACACTATTGCTTACTCAAATTAGTCAAATCTTTATTTACGGCACTTTAGAAAAAATTGTGAATGTGATAATTGTTTTATAGATTATGGCAGTAAACTTACCCTTGACCAGTTCTGCTTTGTCATCTTCAGCAGAATTTACTGGAGCATCGATGTCCTGATGTTGGAGGACGCCCTGCTCAAGCTGATCCTCAGCAGCAGGGAGGACTTCAGAGACTGGAGCTTCTCCATGATCATGAATCTCTACAATTTGCTGTAGAGAAATCTGGTCTACAGAGGGGAACACCAATAGTATGAATCCAGTCTGATATGAATACACTATTGCTTACTCAAATTAGTCACATTTTTATTTATGGCACTTTTGAAAAATTGTGAATGTGATAATTGTTTTATAGATTATGGCAGTAAACTTACCCTTGACCAGTTCTGCTTTGTCATCTTCAGCAGAACTTACTGGAGCATCGACGTCCTGATGTTGGAGGACGTCCTGCTCCATCTGATCCTCAGCGATGAGGACTTCAGAGACTGGAGCTTCATGAAGATCACAGATGTCTATAATGTGCTGTGGAGATGACTGATCTAAAGAAGGGAATACCAGTAATATTTATAGAATATTGTATAATCAGATTACAGCAGTTTTTCAAGGGGTCTTTTGAAAGAAATAAACATCTCCAAACAATGTAAATTGATTGGTTTCTAAATAAAAGTGTGTACTGATTGGTTTGTTAATGTACTGTGTGTACTGATTGGTTTGGTTTGGCAGTAAATTTACCCTTGACCAGCGCTTCCACTATGTCCTCTTCAGTCAAACCGACTGGAGTGTGGATTTCCTGAGGTTGAGGGATGTCCTGAGATTGAGGGACACCCTGAGGTTGAGGGACGTCCTGAGATTGAGGGACACCCTGAGGTTGAGGGACGTCCTGAGATTGAGGGACACCCTGAGGTTTAGGAACATCCTGCTCCAGGTGTTTCTCTAAAGCTGGGAGGACCTCAGAAGCATGAGCTTCTTGATGATCATGGATCTCTACAACAGGGATGTGTTGTAGAGAAGTCTGATCTAAAGAGGAAACATTAATAACATAAGTTAAAAATTATGAAGAATTAAAAAGTATTGAACAATTCAATTTCTGTAGACAATGTAAACCTATTTATTTTTGGTTATGACACCTAAATAAATTTGTCTCTATAATTTATATACAATTTTATTTCAGTTTCAGTTTAAGTTATTTTAGTAACTTACATCAAGTTAACTAAGTGAAAATAAGAGATGTTGCTCTGGTAACATTGTTTTAAATATTTGTTTTAATTAATTTCAGTTGACATTTATTTTATTTGAAGTAACAAAAATGACTTTTCTGGTTTTGGTTGTCTGTAATAGTCTAAAAAAAATAAAATGTCATTTCACTTGTGATCCTTAAGCTCTCACTCTAAAATGTTTGGGATGATAATCTTTTTTTTCTTTTTCTGGTCCAGTTATTTTTCTTTTGTAGGTTTTTGCTTATAAAAATCTGTACACAAGAACAACAAAAGTTTCCCTAGTGAAAGAAATACAAACCTCTATCATCATATGTGATTTTACCATCGGTAAGTCCCCGATACGACCCCGCCTCACTTCGGTACACTTTCTCAGACTTAGCCAGGTCGTATTTTCCAGTTCTTAGGCGAAAGAGATTAAGAAAAGCTCTACAAAACCTCTTCTTAATTCTCTCTCGTCTCCCTGCCTCCCTTTCCCTATCAACGATCTCATCAGCACCACCAGGCGTCTCATCAAGAGGGTGAGGATGCCCGTGGTTTTCCGCCGTGATGGTCGTGTATTTGAGCAGCACACAGGTTTGGGGTGCGTCTACACGCTCCACTTTGCAGGCTTTCTTCAGTCGTGAAAACAGTCCCATGATAACACAGTTTTTTCCACTCTGAAAAACCGATTACTCCGAAACTTCAACCAACAAAATGTGCAAGTGAGTTCAAAGCCTTTAAGATAAGCGACACGTTCTAATTGTTGTGTGACGTCACAGGGGCTCATACGCGGATGAAACGATAGGAATGCGTGACCTGTTCCTTTTGAATAAAAACATATCCATAACATAACAACGTATGCGTGGCCATTAGGTTACAATTATATAAAATAAATAAATGAATACATACAAATTATATGTGGAAAAATATGTAGCTAAAATGTAAACAATATTTGTTTCTAAACTATTACTCGGATGTTTGTATATGTAAACATATATTGGTAAAGATACCTGATTCAGCTGTTTATTTAAAACATTAATACATTAAACACAATAATAAAAATTAAAAAGTTGAGTTGTGATCTTATCACTTTATTTACACATCAATTCCACCTCGGGATATTTGGGGAAAATACCTTATGAGTTAAAAACACTGAATACATACACATTAGGCTTTATACATTTGAATAAAGTTAACTAAAAAATCAACACTTGTTGTCTTGAGCTTAAAAAATGTCTAGCTAATATGGGATGTGTTTTTGGATTAATATATATATTATATATATATATATATATATATATATATATATATATATATATATATATATATAAAAGTGTGTGTGTGTGTGTGTGTGTGTGTGTGTGCATGTGTGTACACCCCACACAAAAATTTTGTGAAATGGGTGAGTTGGGATTTACAGTGTATTGTCTTCTCAAAATCAAATCCACAAACAGTTGCTGTTTTGGACAGTTTTCACTTATAAGCTTGATCTGTGCTGGAGTGGTGTGGATTATACTTATCAGACTCTCATTCTGACTGGACCAATTCACTGTAGTAGTTTGTAATATTTTAGTAAAATTTTTGTTTATTTTTTGTTTTGATACTGTGTCGTTGTCATTGCAACGAAGAACCAATTGAGAAACACTGTCCTACAAAATTAATTCATGTTTCTAGTTTAAGAATAGTTAATGAAACAAAGGTAGGTGTCCACCTGCTTCTCCTGTAGTCTATCCAATGAACCACACAGATCATTCCAGACTCTGGGTATAATTCATAAACAGTCGGAGATGGAGTGACCTTGCTTTTGCTCTTCTTCTCCAATCTCAGATCCTCTGGCAGTCTCATCTCTTCTCTGTTCGTTACAAAGCAGTGATGCTTGAGAGCACCTGTCCTGTAAAAACACTGCTTGTCCGTCTGCTCAGCTCACCCCTAAACCATCTCGATTGGACTGTGGAGGCCAGGTCATCTGGCGCAGCACCCCATCACTCTCCTTCTTGGTCAAATAGCCCTTGATGCCTTCGCTGTGACTCTAGAATTTCCATAGTCATGTAAATAAAGAAAACTCATTGAATGAGAACGCATGTCCAAACTTTTGGGCTGTAGGCTACTGTATATAAAAAATAAATAAGTCAAACATGGGTCGTATTTTGTGTGAAGTATATCATTTAATATTAGTTTTCACTCTAACTTTTGTCTTATGGATTTTTATGTTATTATTTTTAAATTCACAGCTTTCCAAAATAATAATACATTCCAGCAGTCAGCAGGAGAAAGAAAGAGGTCCAGTTTATAGACACTCTAGGAACACATAGCCTAGTGCATAACTATCTGTAAAGATAGGAAGGGCAATGAAGCAAATGCAAGTGAATGTAGTTTTAATGAGTAGATAAACAAATTAACAGAAGATAACCAGCAGGAACAGGATGGAGAGAGATGAAGTCACACGTGGCCAGGAAGTAACGGTGAGATGAGACCGCAGGAGAGCGTGATGCAGGAACTGAGATGAGTGATCCGGTGGAGAGGTGAGTGGATGGGGCTCCAGAAGAGCTGTGATCCAACGTAGTGAAGACAGCCAGAAACAGGGACGAGAAACCAGGCATGTAACAGGGAGCTTCAAACAACAATCTGTCAAACAAACCGAAAGACAGGGCAATAAATAGGGAGCAGATAATGAGTGGCAGCTGAAGCTGATGAACAGAGACGCCCGTTTGAAAGGATCAGTGCAGACGAGAGACACAACAAAAACTCCACGCAATAGTGATCAACAGAGACGACGGTTTTACCAACCATGACAATATCTTAAGACAAATGTATTATTTATACTTAATATTTTAATACTTTTTTCTCATAAAAATGATTCTTAATACTCAATACAAATAACTAAAACAAATGATAAATATAAATAATGCTGCTTCAAGGGATGGAAAGGCCACTCATGTCAGTCTGCTGGACACAAAGCTGACTGGAGACAGAAACAACACAGTGGTCCTGACAGGGAGTCGTTTTTGGTTGTTTCCCATGTCTTACAGAACCTGAAACATAAATCAGTGTTATTAATCAAAATACCTTACATTTAGAGCAAACTTGACTTTTAAATGTTTAAAATGATTGTATGAAGAAGAAGAAGAAGAGAAGAAAAACATTGAGCAAATCTTAGACTCTTAGTACCATAAACCAGTCATGAAGCAGCATCTCCTCCAGAATAAGTCTCTGCTGTGGATCATGCTGCAGGCAAGAGCAAATCATCTGGCAGCACTCTGTTCAAAAAGATGAGTGGGGTGTCTGATTGTTAACTTGACACTGTTTTATATGTAGATTGTATATTTTTTATGATTAGAGCTCAAATTGTCAGTCTTCGTTCTATGAGGAAGATCTCACCTTTTGACAGGTCAGGGTTGGACTGAACGTTCTTTACTGATCATGTGCAGGTCTTTGTCTTCTGGAAAATACCCGCACACCATCACAAACAGCAGGATCCCCAATGACCAAACTGTCGCCGGCTTTGCATGGTACCTGCCGTCGACATCAAACTCCGGTGGACAGAAAATTTCTGTGCCTAGAAAGAAGAGATTTTATATTTAATGCATTTATACAGCAGGATGTGTTTCAGTGAGCTAAACACGCTGCTGGCCAAACATACCATTGAAGCCACGTAGGCAGAATCCTTCATGAGCGTGCCGCACCCGAAGTCGATCAACTTGACCTCCCAACGTGTCGGGTTCACTATGAGGTTCTCCCAGTTTTATATCTCTGATGGAAGACTCCACGCTCGCAGCAATCTTAGAGGCATGAATGACCTGAGACATAACATTTCGTGCCATCTCTTCATTGAGCCTTCGTTGGAGCTTCAACAAAACTAAACATGCTCATGCTTGGCCACGGGCCCGCTCAAGACCATGACATAGTGGTCCGGATCATCTGCCAGTCCAGCAGCTTAATTATCTGTGGAACAGGGGGGGCCCGTTAATTAGCCATGAGTGTCAGGCGATCTCCATGGGAAGGTGTTTTGGGATGACCAGGCTAAAAGGACAAAGTTACATTAACATGAATTTAAGATTTCAGAAATGGAAAAGTTACTGAGAAGCAATGATATACAGAGTGCAGGCTACTCACACTCTTAAATATGGCATATTTGGAGTCTTTTCAGCAATTTTCACAGCCACCTGAGCAACAAAGCAAAGAAATTAACAATAAGCATTTGCACAGAGGTCATTCCATTCATAATCGGAGTACAAATAAATAAATAAACCTTAAGGCCATCCTTGCAGCGAGTCCCTGCAATGTATGTGGCTTGTTGCTTCCTTCACCCAGCTTGGAGCCAAAATTCATATCGCCAGAAAATGTGGTCTATTAGAAGATAAACAAATGTAGGTAGAATGAAATACATTTTTAAGCATTTTATCATTTACAATAACATTTTCTACTTCACAAATATGTATTATCCTTACTGTTCTCCCGGCTCCTCTGCTTCATCATCTTCAGAGGAGCTAGCTGGAGTGTGGACGTCCTGAAGGTTGGGAGGACGCCCTCCTCAGCAGCAGGGAGGACTTCAGAGACTGGAGCTTCTCCATGATCATGAATCTCTACAATTTGTCTGTAGAGAAGACTGGTCTACAGAGGGGAATTACCAATAGTATGAATCCAGTCCTGATATGAAATACACTATTGCTTACCCAAATTAGTCAAATCTTTATTTACGGCACTTTAGAAAAAATTGTGAATGTGATAATTGTTTTTATAGATTATGGCAGTAAACTTACCCTTGACCAGTTCTGCTTTGTCCATCTTCAGCAGAATTTACTGGAGCATCGATGTCCTGATGTTGGAGGACGCCCTGCTCCAGCTGATCCTCAGCAGCAGGGAGGACTTCAGAGACTGGAGCTTCTCCATGATCATGAATCTCTACAATTTGCTGTAGAGAAGACTGGTCTACAGAGGGGAATACCAATAGTATGAATCCAGTCTGATATGAATACACTATTGGCTTACTCAAATTAGTCACATTTTTTATTTATGGCACTTTTGAAAAATTGTGAATGTGATAATTGTTTATGATTATGGCAGTAAACTTACCCTTGACCAGTTCTGCTTTGTCATCTTCAGCAGAACTTACTGGAGCATCGACGTCCTGATGTTGGAGGACGTCCTGCTCCATCTGATCCTCAGCGATGAGGACTTCAGAGACTGGAGCTTCATGAAGATCACAGATCTCTATAATGTGCTGTAGAGATGACTGATCTAAAAGAAGGGAATAACCAGTAATATTTATAGAATATTGTATAATCAGATTACAGCAGTTTTTCAAGGGGTCTTTTGAAAGAAATAAACATCTCCAAACAATGTAAATTGATTGGTTTCTGAATAAAAGTGTGTACTGATTGGTTTTGTTAATGTACTGTGTGTACTGATTGGTTTGGTTTGGCAGTAAATTTACCCTGACCAGCGCTTCCACTATGTCCTCTTCAGTCAAACCAACTGGAGTGTGGATGTCCTGAGGTTGAGGGACGTCCTGAGATTGAGGGACACCCTGAAGGTTGAGGGACGTCCTGAGATTGAGGGACACCCTGAGGTTGAGGGACGCCTGGAGATTGAGGGACACCCTGAGGTTTAGGAACATCCTGCTCCAGGTGTTTCTCTAAAGCTGGGAGGACCTCAGAAGCATGAGCTTCTTGATGATATGGGATCTCTACAACAGGGATGTGTTGTAGAGAAGTCTGATCTAAAGGGAAACATTAATAACAATAAGTTAAAAAATATGAAGAATTAAAAAGTATTGAACAATTCAATTTCTGCAGACAATGTAAACCTATTTATTTTTTGGTTATGACCCTAAATAAATTGTCTATATAATTTATATACAATTTTATTTCAGTTTCAGTTTAAGTTATTTTAGTAACTTACATCAAGTTAACTATGTGAAAATAAGAGATGTTGCTCTGGTAACGTTGTTTTAATATTTTGTTTAATTAATTTCAGTTGACATTTATTTTATTGAAGTAACAAAATGACTTTTCTGGTTTTGGTTGTCTGTAATAGTCTAAAAAAATAAAATGTCATTTCACTGTGATCTTTAAGCTCTCACTCTAAAATGTTTGGGATGAATAATCTTTTTTTTTTCTTTTTCTGGTCCAGTTATTTTTCTTTTGTAGATTTTTGCTTATAAAAATCTGTACACAAGAACAACAAAAGTTTCCCTGATGAAGGAAATACAAAACCTCTATCATCATATGTGATTTACCATCGGTAAGTCCCCGATAACGACCCAGCCTCACTTCGGTTACACTTTCTCAGACTTAGCCAGGTCGTATTTTCCAGTTCTTAGGCGAAAAGAGATTAAGAAAGCTCTACAAACCTCTTCTTAATTCTCTCTCGTCTCCCTGCCTCCCTTTCCCTATCAACTATCTCATCAGCACCACCAGGCGGTCTCATCAAGAGGGTGAGGATGCCCTTGGTTTTCCGCCGTGATGGTCGTGTATTTGAGCAGCACACAGGTTTGGGGTGCGTCTACACGCTCCACTTTGCAGGGCTTTCTTCAAGTCGTGAAAACAGTCCCATGATAACACAGTTTTTTTTTTTTTCACTCTGATAACCAGATTACTCCGAAACTTCAACAACCAAAATGTGCAAGTGAGTTCAAAGCCTTTAAGCTAAGCGACACGTTCTAATTGTTATGTGACGTCACATTGGGCTCATACGCGGATAAACGATAGGAATGCGTGACCTGTTCCTTTTGAATAATAACATTAATATCCGTAACAACGTATGCGTGTTCCGTTTTATTAGGCCCATTAAGTTACAATTATATCAAACAAATAAATGAATACATAAAATTATATGTGGAAAAATATGTAGCTCAATATTTGTTTCTAAACTATTACTCGGATTTTGTATATGTATAATTATATATATATATATATATAAATATATATATATTATATATATATATATAATATATATTATATATAGCCTCATTGGTAAAGAACTACTGACTCAGCTGTTTATTTAAAACATTAATACATTAAACACAATAATAAAATTAAAAAGTTGAGTTGGCATCTTATCACTTTATTTACACATCAAATCCCACCATCGGGATATTGGGGGAAAATACCTTATGAGTTAAAACACTGAATTCATACACATTAGGCTTATAACTTTGAATAAAGTTTAAATAAAAAATCCAACACTTGTTGTCTTGAGCTTAAAAAAATGTCTAGCTAATATGGGATGTGTTTTGGATGAAATATATATATTATATATATATATATAAATGTATATAAGTGTGTGTGTGTGTGTGTGTACACCCTACACAAACATTTTGTGAAATGGGTGAGTTGGGATTTACAGTGAATTGTCATTTTGTTTTGGACAGTTTTCACTTATAAGCAATGCTTGATCTGTGCTGGAGTGGTGTGGATTATACTTATCAGACTCTCATTCTGACTGGACCAATTCACTGAAGTAGTTTGTAATATTTTAGTAAAACTTTTGATTATTTTTTGTTTTGATACTGTTTTGTTGTCATTACAACGAAGAACCAATTGAGAAACACTGTCCTACACAATTAATTCATGTTTCTAGTTTAAGAATAGTTAATGAAACAAAGGTAGGTGTCCACCTGCTTCTCCTGTAGTCTATCCAATGAACCACACAGACATTCCAGGTATAATTCATAAACAGTCGGAGATGGAGTGAGTCTCGCTCTTCTCCTCCAATCTCAGATCCTCTGGCAGTCTCATCTCTTCTCTGTTCGTTACAAAGCAGGGATGCTTGAGAGCACCTGTCCTGTAAAAACACTGCTTGTCATCTGACACACAACACAACAACACACACACACACACACACAACATACGCACGCGCACACACACACACACACACAAACACACACACACACACACAGGGACAATGTGCATGATGCAGGT